>NW_015387462.1:344697-356760 GCF_001527695.2 Protobothrops mucrosquamatus | reverse complement strand
GGGACTGGCCTAGGATAATTTTTAAGAGGGGTTTTTTAGAGGGTTTTTAATTACTTTTTAATTAGACAATTTAAATATTTCATTTTAATTAATTTTAACTTGTGATTGTTAGTGGTGTTTTTAATTGATTGTCAGCCGCCCTGAGTCCGCAAGGAGAAGGGCGGGATATAAATTCAAATAATAAAATAAATAATAAAATAAATAATAAGATAAGTCTCCATAATAAGAAGTTTTGGGACCCCAAGGTATCCGCAGAACAAAAATCCAGTTATCAGGTTGTTAAAGTTAGTTATTTTTTTCTTTTTCTTTCCATGGTTCCGACTAATGGAACACTTCAAAGAACTCCCAGACATTGTTTATCCTAAAGACTTTATTAAAAGTGTAACAAATTGATGGCACATCATGGAGGTATGCCAGAATCTGAATTTCTCTTGCTTGCATCTAACTTTTCTTGCTAAACCCCTCCCTTATTTTGCAGTCATAAGTCACATCTTCCAATTAGCCCAGAGGGCAAAGATTCACTTCCATTCCTTTTCCCGGGCTTTCCTTATAGTCTCCTCCCTTACTCTGTCCTCTGAATTAACTCTAAAAATACCAGACAGTTCTGTATATCTTGTCAAAGCAATAATATCCTATATTAGCAGCGTTGACATTTAAATTCCAAAGTATGCAAACGCTGCTGAATTGAGAGCCGGGGGGGGGAGAGTTTCAGGGAGCTTCCACAGGAAGGTAGTTAGGGTAAAGAGAGAGATAAGGAAAGGTCTCACCAGATCTTCCACAGTACTTCATTGAGCTTAAAAGTGCTTTTGGCTTTCAGCTGATACAGCTAGGTGGTCGGCCATGTTGATGGCCGATCTTTCTCCCATCAATCCAAAGGAGCTACCTAAGTTCAAGCGGGAGGGCTGCTGCCCTTCCACGCTCAGGCGAGGGTCCTCTTCAGCGGTGGTTACTCCTCCAGGGTGATTTTCGACCCTTTCCAGAGTCTTTCGATGGAAGGAAACCAGATGTCAGAGAGGGAACTCTCCTCGTACATCCGAAGGTGCTGCGAGCTGGAATCGGAAGCCCGGACTGGGGCTTCTTCTGGACTGGGTGTGGTCTTTGGGGCATCTGTCATCCTGCTCACTGGGAAACAACTGACGGGTGACTTGCTCCTTTCCTCCCACATCCAGTCCTTCAAACTTTTCTCTCAACCATTCAACTAACTGGCTACAAATGCTGTCAGGTATTTCCACTCACTTGACTCATCTCAATCTACCATCCATTTAGCGCCTCTCTGATCTGGAGATCATGACTTGTGGGTGGCAGTCAGTGGGAATTCAACTTCATAGCCTTTGCAGAACTTTTCTTCGGCTAGGTTATCTCTGGATGCCAAGAGTCTTCACTAGGCAGAGTCCACTCTGATGACCAGATGTGTTCCCACTGGTCCTCATGTTCCTTTGGCCTTGCGCCCACCACTGGGGCTACCATTACCACTCTTTCTATCAGGGCTATGGCCTGTGGTCTATCCACCAATGTAGTCACTGTAGTCGCGGTGCTGGTGACAGGTTCCTCCTTTTTCTCCATTATGGGTCTTCCCTGAGTCTTTGTCATTCTCCCGAGACTCTGGGTAGGCGACTGGAGTTCAGGACCATGTGAATTTTAAATTGAATGTAAGTCTTGGGTTAATGTCATGGTTCCGATAGATGAAACCATTTAAAAAAACTTCAAGGAAAAACTTTCTTCCTTAGAGAACATTTTATTTAGGAAACAAAATATTGGCACGTACATAGGTGAACCCAAGACTAAAAATCCCTTCCCCCTGGTTACAAAGTTACAATTGTAATTCCCACCCCAATTTGCTGTCATAAATCACATTCACAAATTGTTACAAAATGCGGGCTCTCCTCCCAGCTCTCCAGCCCATCAAAATATTATCAGCACTGACCTTGATTCTCACACATATGAATTGTTTTGGCTAACTGAAAAAATACACATCCCCCACCCCCTTTCCTTCATCTAATATCTCTAAACTAAAATGTGGCAATGAAGACAAAATGAAAATGGTTTCAGTTCAGTTTGTCACAGTGTTGACAGAGATCCTGTAAAGCGTCAACCAACATATTGAGCACCACCAGCAACAGTACCTGGGTCTGTTCGAGCAACCACTGGGTCCCAGATCAAGTGCTACAGGTGTGGACAACCTGGACATTGAGCTGCAGATTGCCCAGTTCCTTTCCCTCCACCAAAAAGTACGGCCGCTCCTCCAGCAAAGCCAAAAAGACAGCCCCAACTGACACGTGAGAAGTTGAATTGGGCCAGCCAGGGGCAGATCACGCAAGTTACCTCTCCTCCCCAGGAGAAGCAAAAGGAGCCAGCTGAAAGCAATGATGGAGGGGAAGACGATCCGATGCTGAGTTAGCCTGTCCCAACTTTGGCCTTATCAGCCAGAATAGCAGTTTTAAAATAAGGGACTCGGGTAGACTTGAATGTTTTAGTTGATTCAGGTTGTACTCGATGCCTAATCAACCTCCCTACAGTCCTAAAATTGTGTATTAGAGCAAATCTGCTACTCAACCCCAAGAGATTTGAGCAGGCCGATGGATCGCTCATAGGGGGCCCCCTGGCTACCCACCTAACTGAACCAGTGCATTTAGAAATTGGAGAGCACTGGGAATTAATTTGATTCGTGGTGATCCCAAAAATGACTGAAGCAGTAATCCTGGGGTTGGCCTGGCTTGACAAATGGTGCCCTATGATTTGATTGGAAAATGGAATTAGGACTTTAAGACTGGCAACCAGACCGTCGCCTCCCACCCCACTTAGTAACCCAACAGAGAGCCAGGTGCAATACCTGGAAACTTTGAGATCTGCTGTCAGCTCCCCACCAGGAGAACCTATCATCCCAAGCAAATATAGAGACTTGGCGGAAGTGTTCAGTGAGGCAGAATGTAATGTCCTGCCACCCCACTGAACCACGGACTGTGCCATTGAGATTTTGCAGGAGCAAAATTACCTAAACCAAAAATGTATTTGATGATTCCATGTGAACAAAAAGAATTGAGATCATACATTGACAAGAACTTGGCCCAGGGATTTATCCAGCCAGCAAAATCCCAAGTAGCCGCCCCAATTTTGTTTAGAGAAAAGAAAGATGGGTCAATGAGATTGTGTGTAGATCATAAAGGGTTAAACATGGTCAGCATGGAAAACATGTACCCTCCTCCCCTTGATGAAGGACATGTTGGCCCACCTGGTAAAAGGAAAGATTTTTACCAAATTAGATCTAAGAGAGGCATATTACTGAGTGAGAATCAAGAAAGGAGATGAATGGAAAACAGCATTTAACAGCCCTTTGGAGAACTACTAATTCAATGTCATGCCTTTTGGACTGCACGGGGCTCCTGCTTTGTTTATGCAATTGATTAATCAAGTGCTGCATGACCACCTATATAAGGGGGTCTTAGTTTACCTTGATGATATCCTTATCTATACTGAAACCATGGCATAACATGTTAAACTAGTATGGGAAGTACTCAGAAAACTGTTAAATGCTAAACTTTATGCAAAACTCTCCAAGTGTGAGTTCCATCAAACACATCTTGGATTATCTGGGATATAGGATTTCCAGTGAGGGAATAGAGATGGACCCAGCCAAGGTAAAAGCTGTATTAGAATGGCAACCCCCATGTACCCGCAAACAGCTCTAGAGTTTTTACGCTTCGCAAACTTCTACCGGCAATTCATTCCCTCTTTTTCTGAAATTGCTTTGCTGCTAACAGAATTATTAAAACAGGGAAAAATGGGGGAAAGTCATGGCCCTGCCAACCACTGCCATGGCCAATTTAATGTCAAACGGCTTTTGAAAACTTAAAAAGACTATTTGCAGCAGAACCTGTTCTTAAACACCCCAATCCTGAAAAGCAATTCATTATCCAAGCCGACGCCAGCAACATAGCCATGGGAGCAGTTCTGTTATAAAGGAACGAAAATGGAAATTTACAACCCTGCGCTTATACCTCCCAAAAATTGACAGACACTGAACATAGGTGGACAGTCTGGGAGAAGGAAGCTTTTGCAGTAAGGTGGGCTTTACTCACATGGCATCACTTTCTTGAAGGGGGGGAATTGCCTTTTGAAGTATGGACTGATCATAAAAATTTGGAGGCATTAAGAACCCCTTTAAATTATCCCCCAAACAAGTCAGATGGGTGCAATACTTCAATCATTTCAATTTTACATTAAAATACCTTCCAGGGGGAAAAAACGTCCTAGCTGATGCCCTATCCAGATTGCTCCATACAAAAGCAGTCAAGAGGAAATTATAAATGCTGTCATTCCTCAAGCAGGATTGATCTCTCAAATAAGAACAGGGAATCCTTCACACGCTAAACATACTGAGCCTGATAACCCTATCACAAAAAGACTAAAAGGAGAGCTGAAAGTTAATCCCTGGTTTCTCACTAATAAAACCATTTTAACGTGCTGAGATGGGTTAGCTTGGAAGGGGTCAAAACTCTATTTCCCAGAGACTCTAAGAGTCCAAGCCCTCCAAAGCAGTCATGAGGCTATTTTGGCTACCTAAAGAGTTTACATTTGATTGGATGACAATTTTGGTGGCTGGGACTAAAGAAAGATGTTGAGAACTATGTAAAAAGTTGCACAATTTATGCAACCATAAAAAAACAGCCAGGTAAACTTCCTGGGTTGTTACAGAAAGTGGCAGATCCTTCCCAATCTTGGGAAAAAATTGCCATGGATTTTATTGTGGAATTACTGGAAAGTAGGGGAAATACAGTAATATGAACTGTGACTGATCTTTTTTCAAAACAAGCTCACTTCATCCCCTACACCGGTCTCCCCTTGGCAAAGAAACTGGCACGAATGTTTCTTAAACATATCTATCAACTCCATGAGGCTCCAAAGCGAATTATATCAGATAGAGGAGTGCAATTCACTGCTAGGTTCTGGAGAGATTTTTTTTAAAGCTTATTGGATCTACCCAGGGACTGTCATCAGCTTTTCATCCATCTACTAATGTAGCTGCTGAAAAGGCTAATAGTATGGTGGAACAGTATATCAGATGTTACATAGATTACCAGCAGACCACCTGGGCTGATCTCCTCCACTTTGCAGTGGTGGCTTACAATAATATCGTGCACAGCAACACTGGACTCACTCCATTTACTGGTAGGGAATTTGTTCCCATGCCTGAACTCCATCAGGATTCTCCTGTTTACAAACTTTAGATCAATGAGCAACTTCCTGGAAGACTGTTTGGGATAACGCTAAATCAGCTCTTATCAAAGCTTCAAAAATTTACAAAGATCAAGGAGACAAAAAGAGAGCTCCTCAGAGATCTTTCCATGTTGGTGAAAAAATATATCTCTCTACAAAATATTTGAGACTCAAAC
This sequence comes from Protobothrops mucrosquamatus, assembly GCF_001527695.2. Lineage (NCBI taxonomy): Eukaryota > Metazoa > Chordata > Lepidosauria > Squamata > Viperidae > Protobothrops > Protobothrops mucrosquamatus. Next base: position 351,370 of record NW_015387462.1, on the reverse strand, counting down.
TACCTAGTAAAAAATTAGGACCAAAGTTTCTTGGACCTTTTCCCATAGTGAGGATTATAAACCTAGTCACAGTAGAATTAAAACTTCCTCCTCTCTTAGGGAAGATTCATCCTGTTTTCCATTGCAGCCTATTAAAGCCTTATAGCAGACATGTTAAACACAGGGGCTGGATGCAGCCCGCAAAGTGGTTTCATGTGGCCCATGAAGCCATCCTGGAAACAGTGAGGGAATGGCCCCTGCTGCATTGGCCCTGGCCCAGGCCATCCGGGAGCTAAAGTACAATTTTATGGTGGCCATCTATGCTGAAATGCATTCAGTCTTAGCTCCACAAGGCCGTCTGGAAACAGTGAGGAACCAGCCCCTGCCGCATCGGCCCCATCCCCTGGGTGCATGCTGGGGAGGTGTCACTCTTTGTGAGGAATGAAGAAATGCACCATCGCCTGGAAGTGGCCAGAAAATGGCCCTCGCCTACTTCACATATCCGGCTTGATGGGCTCTGGGGCAGGGGTTTTGGCAGGCAGCAGGGTGCTCTCCTCACAGCACCAAGAGACTGAGCTGGGTGGTGCAAATCCAAAAAGAAATGTGAGGCCACTCAGCTCCCAACCTGCCTGGTTTCAGCAGGCAGCGGGGCACTCTCCTCACAGCGCCAAGAGCTGAGCCAGGTGGTGCGAATCTGATGAGAAGTGCAATGCTGCCTAGCCTCCAGCCTGCCCAGTTTCAGCAGACAGCAAAGTGCAAAGCTGGCGAGCTTCACACTGCCCGGCTCAACCTCTTGGCACTGTGAGGAGAGCGCCCCACTGCCTGCCGAAACCAGGCAGACTGGGCGCTGGGCAGCATTGCGCTTCTTTTTGGATTTGTGCCGTCCGGTTCAGCCTCTTGGTGGTATGAGGAAAGTGCCCCACTGCCTGCCGAAACTGGGCAAGCTGAGGGCTGGGCGGCATTGTGCAGGTAACATTGACTCTCACGCTGCTCATGGCATCCCCTCCCCCAGAGCCCACCAAGCCAGATATGTGAAGTAGGTGAGGGCCATGTGCTGGCCACTTCCAGGCGATGGTGCATTTCTTCATTCCTCACAAAGGGTGACACCTCCCCACCTGTGTTTCTTGCTGGGCACTTGGCCTCTGCTGTCCAGGGCTCCCGGTAGCCCGCACCACCATCCAGCCCCCCCCCCGCATGGCCTGAGAGGAACAGTGAGGCTCCTCCAGTGGACCATGCCTTGGTGCTTGCCCTGGTCCCACCCCCTTCTGCCAGAGACCCTCAGATTTGTCCCACTCCTGCCCAGGCCCCCACAGGCACCCTTGATGCAAATGATGTAGAGCTGACCACACCCACCCAGTAGGCCACACCCACTCCATCCATGCCCATCCAGTAGGCCGCACCAACCCTGGCCACACCCACCTGCCCCCCCCGGGCAACCGCAATGCTGATGCGACCCTCAATGAAATTGAGTTTGACACCCCTGCCTTATAGGGAATCTTCAATAAGACCTCCTCCCAAACAAGCATTGAGTCCTCTTGTTGTAGAAACTCATTATGAAGTAAAATGAATCATTGGCTTTAGGGAAGCTTCAATATTTAGTACAATGGAAGGGTTATCCCCTATCAGAAGCCACTTAGGTGAAAAAATACTGATGTGAAAACTGAAAGATTAATACATAGGTTTTATAATAGACATCCAAATAAGCCAAAAGGTTTGACTCTGACTTCTCTTTGTTTCATGATTTTTCTCTCATTTAGGGGACCTGACTGTCAAACCTACAAAACTACTTTTGGTCACAGGCATCTTTCTTCTTCATTTTTCAGCTTGGCACAACTTTGGGGGGAGGGAAAATGCATTCTTTTTCCAGACAAAACAATAACTTTCTTATGGGAACCAAGGTCAAATTGCTCAAGTGTTTGGCGGGCTAGAATTACTATTAGAGAGCCCACCAAAGGTGTTAATTGGAGAATGTGATTTATTACATATTTAGTGGGTGGGGAGTATAACTTTTACTTTGTAACCTTTTGGGGGGGGAGCTTCCAGTCTTGGTTTCACCGTTGTTTGTGCTGATACCATGTAGCCATTAAAATTGTTCTTTGAGGAAATCAAATGCCTTATTTCTTTTGACCTCATCTATTGGAACCATGACACAGTAACTACTCACAGTCAAATGATTTTGTCTCTCAGTAAGCAGACATATATGCTAAGTATACAATAGATCAAATATGCATCACAATGTGCTCAATGAGGATTATTCATTTATTTAAATAATTTATATAACCATCCATCTTGTACAACCATCCATCTGTAAGTAATTGTTTATTGCAGCCAATGAAATAACCTCCATTGTGAGTTTAGAATTCTTTTTTTATGATATCTTTCTGGAAAAGGACAACAATGTGTGGATTCTTGGGATATTATATATTGTATTGTATGGCATTGTATTGGAATAGAATTTCTCTTCTCTTCTCTTCCTATATTATGAAACAAGATTAATGTAGATTAATGTATATTAATGAAAAAATAATCATTATTAAGATTAGGTGGATCACTGGTCTAAGTCAGTTTACAGAAGTTCTTGATATCCTGGTAAGAATATCTGTTGAAGCTTCCTTTTCTATCCAAGAACTGATAGTAAAATAATTCTCCTTCTGTTAACTATTCTTTTTTGGCATCAGTCTCTGATGGCATTAACAGATTGGGTTTGCACTACTTGCCAATTATTTTCCACATTCAAATTAATTTAAGATAACTAACTAGCAAAGATTAAGCTGTCTTAAGCTGTCCCATTTACCATAGCCTCCTTGGAAAGAATGTGAGAAAAGGTCTTCTGCAATGTAGCACCCACAACACACTGAATGTTCTGACATAGCTGCTTCTGACTCCAACTTTCTATACCCAGAAAAGAAAAGAAATTTCCAATTTATCCTTTGGATCTGTTTAAAGTGCAACTGGAACTAATTTTATCATATTATTATTGTTAATGTTATTTGTAATTATAGGTAGTCCTCGACTTACAATCACAATTGGGACCAGAATTTCTGTTGCTAAATGAGGCAATTATTTAATGAGTGACACCTAATTTTAGGAATTTTTTTGGCTATGGTTGTTAAGTGATCCCCCCTCCATCGTTAAGAGATCATAAAGTTATTAAGTGAATCTGGCTTCCCCCCATTGAATTTGCTTGTCAGAATCCAGATGGGAAAGTTGCAAATGGCAATCACCTGACCCTGGGATTCAGTAAGTATCATATATAAATGCCAGTTGCAAGCACCCACATTTTGATCATGTGACTTGTACAGGGACAATGATTGTAAGCATGAGGACCAGTCATAATAGATGTTAGTCACTACTTATAGTCTCTTTTTTAATTATATTTTAATGAATTTAAATTAATTGTATTTATTTGTTTTCTTTTGAGCATTATTTGTAATAGATAGAACATATATCAGTACACAATCAACCAAGCAAAATGTATTATTCAAATTAATTAATACTTTTTGAAGCATTTTTTATTTCAATCTCTGTGTTTGTGCTTACTAATCACATTTGTAAGCCTGGTGGGTGCTAGAAAGGGCTTCAACAGATTCCTACAGAATCTATTTCCCAAATTAAGTTCCAATCATGTGTATTTCTAAGAGGGTTTTGAAAACTCCCTGGTTTTTGTCTGAAAATTTTGAGGGTATTTGTTTTTTACTATTGTGATACAATGTGATTTTATTAAATTTGCTTTCATTTTAAAATAGTTCATATTTAGTTTGAACAATACATTTTTATAAAATTATAAAAATATAAATAAATATAAAATATATAAATTTTTATAACATTATTTTTACTCTATAAGTTGACTTGGGAAGATGAGATTCTTGAAAGGTGACAAGAAAAAGATTAACCAACTAAATGATTGTTGAAACTATGAATTTTAAAAATCTATTGATCAAAAGTCCAGTTCTTTTAAAGACCTGAGCTTGTTTGGCTACTGTCTCTCAGATTAATATACTTCACAGAGTTGTTTTGAATGAACTATACTAACCCCTGCCTTGGGGCTATAAGACCTCCAAGGTCTTTTCCTGCACTACAATTCTATGATTCTTTAAAAGGATGCTAAGTTTAAATATAGCCAAGAAGGCAGAAATTTGCAGAATCTAATAAAAATAATAAGCAAAGTCATGAATCACAGCTTTCTTATGAATATATTTGTTTATTGTTCAAATGCTTGTCAAATACTACTTTAGGAGCAAAGCTACTGTACGTTTATTACTGTTTTATAATAACCTTTTTTTTTAAAAAAAGAGGAAAACTCAATTATTATGCTTCATCTTCTTTTGTGACCAGAAGGAACCTATCTCTCCATAAGAGGTGATGCTAACATATAGAAGAGATCAGACACATAATTAGACCAGAGATTGAATTTCACTGGATTGGGATGCCCTAAAACCACACCCTAGTAGAATAGAATAGAGCTGGAAGGGACCTTGGAGGTCTTCTAGTCCAGTTCCCTGCTCAAGCAGGACAACTTACACCATCTCAGACAAGTGAATGTCCAGCCTCCTCTTAAAAATCTCCAGTGATGGAGTGCCCATGATTTCTGGGGATAGCTGTTCCACTGGTTGATTGTCCTCACTGTAAGGAAGTTTCTCCTTAATTCCAGGATGCTTCTCTCTTTGATCAGTTTCCAACCATTGTTTATCGTCCTTCCATCTGGTACTTTGGTGAACAACCTGGCCACCTCTGCCCTGTGGCAGCCCCTCAGATACTGGAACACTGCTATCATGTCCTCCCTATTTCTTCTTTTCTTTAGACTAGCCGAACCCAAGTCCCGTAGCCGTTTTTCATATGTTTTAATCTCCAGGCCTTTGATCATCTTAGTTGCTCTTCTCTGAATTTTTTCCAAACTTGATACATCATTTTTGTGATATGGTGACCAAAATTGGCTGCAGTATTCCAGGTGTGGTCCTACTAGGGTTTTATAAAGCAGTAATAATACTTTGCGTGAACTTGATTCTATGCCTCCAGGATTGTATTAGCTTTTTTGGCTGCTGCTGCACACTTCTGGCTCATAGTCAAATGATCGTCCACTAGGACTCAAAAGTCCCTCTCACAGTTACTGTTTTCCTGCCTAAATGTAAGACTTTGCTTTTCTCCATATTGAAACTCATTTTGTTGGATAGGGCCCATTGTTCAACTTTGTCAAGATCGTTTTGGATCTTGAATTTGTCTTCTGGGGTATTGTTTACTCCTGTCAGTTTGGTGTCATTTGCAAATTTGATGAGTTCCCCTTCAATTCCCTCATCTAAATCGTTTATGAAGATATTGAAGAGTACTGGGCCTAAAATGGAATCTTTCATTTCTACCTATCCTTTCTGACCTAAAAACAAATCTTCACACTAGAAGTTTTTAAGAAGAAACTGGACAGCCATTTGTCCAAAATGGTATAGGGTTTCCTGCCTGAGCAGGGGGTTGGACTAGATGACCTCCAAGGTCCCTTCCAATTTTATTATTATTATTATTATTATTATTATTATTATTATTATTATTATTATTATTATTATTATTATTATTATTATTATTATTATTATTATTATTATTATTAATATTATTATTATTACCTTCCCCTGGGTTCTGCCATACTCCCAAGGGGGAGGGGGATGTTCCTGTGGGGTTATTGCTTTTCCTTTCTCTATTCTCAACAATGTAACCTTTTGCTTCGTTTATTGCTTCTGTGTTCACTGTCTGCTACAATGTAACAATTTGCTTCCTGCATTGTATCTCTCTCTGAACTTTCTTCTCCCTAACCTGTCAGCTAGAAAAAAATAAGGGGGGGGGAGAAAGAAATACAACCTCTGGAGCCTGGCTTATTTCTCCGTTCTCAAAAGGAGGTGCGAAGAGCTGCTTGAACAGCACGCTACGACCGGAGCTGGATCAATATTATCTCCCCTTTCCCACGATGGACTTAACATCTGGGGATTGGCCGGTTTGAACCGTCCAGATGAACTGTGGGGTGGGGTTTGCTTGGGAACACTTTAAAGTATCAATCTGCAAAGGAATCCCTCAGATCCTGTCTATTATGCCTGCTATCAACTACTTTTAATAAAAGTTCCTGTTGGAGGAAACCATCTCCAAGAGTTCTGCTTTCTTAAAATGTAGGATTGAAGTGGGTCCTGACAGTTTTGGATCTTGAGTTTGTCTTCTGGGGTATTGGTTACTCCTGTCAGTTTGGTGTCATCTGCAAATTTGATGAGTTCCCCTTCAATTCCCTCATCTAAATCGTTTATGAAGATATTGAAGAGCACTAGGCCTAAAATGGAACCTTGTGGTACTCCACTGCTTACTTCTCTCCATGTGGATATAGTGCCATTGAGGACTACTTGTTGTGTCCTGAGCCTGCAAAAGCAGGCTCGGGACGTTGCAAGAGTCCCGGGCATTTGCAAAAGCTGCCCGGGACCAGACTGAGTGGCACCGGCCTTGTGTGCATGCGCAAGGCGGGAAAAGACTGCCTCATGATTGGTTGAACTTGCCCGGGGATCAGAAGGTATAAATAGAGGCCTGCGTGCCTCTGCTCGGGTTGTTCGTAGAATGGAAGCAGAGAATAAAGACTTGTTAGAAATGCTTCGTCTCAAGCGCCATTATTCTCCGGACTTAACACTGGCGACGAAGGTGGGATCCAGTCTATACAGCTAGGAAAGCTTGAAGA
>NW_015387462.1:310775-342549 GCF_001527695.2 Protobothrops mucrosquamatus | reverse complement strand
AAGGAAATGGGTCATGCAGATGCATTGAGTAGGCTGCCATTGCCTACTGTGGAGCCTGATCCCGCTCCTGCTGTACACATATTGTCCATTCAGGAGTTGCCTGAATGTCCCCTCAATGCTAGGGATGTGGCTGCTGAAACTGCCACTGACCACACGCTCAAACGCGTGCTGTCATGGGTCCTGTCTGGGTGGCCTGACACGTGCCCTGCGGAGGATTTTCAACGTTTTTGGGTCAAGAGGCACGAGTTGTCCACTTTCAATGGCTGCCTCCTCTGGGGATCGAGAGTTGTGATTCCGGCCTCCTTGAGGGCTAGAATCTTGATTTCATTACATGAGGGCCACCCTGGAATTGTCAGGATGAAGGTGCTTGAACGCAGCCATCTGTGGTGGCCTGGCATTGACCGGGCCATCGAGTCCCAAGTCCATGGGTATCATGCCTGCCAACAGTCCAGGCCTGAAATGCCCCAGGCCCCTGTACACAGGTGGGAGGAAACACACACTCCATGGTCTAGAATACATGTAGTTTACTCTGGGCCCTTTCAGGGTAAATTCTTCCTGGTTGTTGTTGATAGCCATTCCAAGTGGCTGGAGGTCGTGCCTGTGTCTTCTACCACAGCCGCCAAGACTATTCAAGTGTTGAGAAACATTTTTGCTGCACACGGGTTGCCAGATGTTCTGGTGTCGGATAACGGTCCTCAATTTACTTCTACTGAGTTTCAGGGATTTCTTCGGGCCAACATGATCCACCACGCTGCTTCAGCTCCCTTCCATCCTTCCACCAACGGTCTGGCTGAACGGATGGTCCGCGTCGCCAAGGACGCCCTCAAGAAGCTGACTTACGGCAATTGGCATCACAGGTTGGCTGACTTTCTTCTAGCCCATCGTACTACTCCGTGCACTGCCACAGGTAAGTGCCCGGCTGAACTCCGTTGGGGTCATCGGCTCATGACTAAATTGGACAGGCTGCATCCAGAGCATGTAGCTTCACAGGTGTCTCAGCCACACCCACCACGGGTCCTGCATGAAGGCGATCCTGTCTGGGCCAGGAACTACGGGCCTGGACACCTCTGGGTTCCAGCTGTGGTCTGCAAGGTCTCGGGGCCACTGTCCTACGAGGTGTCAATGGAAGACGGCCGTGTTCTTCGCTGCCACATTGATCAATTACGTGTGAGGCGGGACTCACCTGGGGTTCCTCCTCAGTCTCCTCTAGGGGGGGAGGAGGAATGGGAAATGCATTCTGAGAATCAGAATCTGCTGCCAACAACGGTTGTGGGGAACGACACGGGCTCTCAACACCCAAGTTCCACTGGAGATTCAGGTAGCAATTCAAGGGGACGGGGGCACACAGACACCCCCACACACACTCCAGCCTGGGAGTCTCACCGGAGGTATACTAACTATCCACACCTCACAAACAATACTCCAGACACGGAGAATCACTGGGAGCATACTCACAACTCACAACATGCAAAAGAGCAGGCAAAACAGAGGAGAAACACATCCTTTGCTGAAATGGCTCGTAGAAGGATGTCCCCACGCATAAGGGCTAACAGGGAGGCATCCCTAAACCCTCACACTACAGGAAGGAGCCAGGAAAACCACACTCTGTCAGGGAACACGGAGATGAGTTCAGAGGGGTTGGAAAACTCCATTGGTGGTAGGTCAACCGGGTATAGTGATCAACAGAGTTCTGACTTCTCAAGCCTAAGAGACGGGCAGGAAAGTCAAACTGAAGTCACACAACAACCACAAGGAAATTCACCTAGTGTGGGAAGCCACGGGGAAAACACTACAAGTTCCCCAGGTCCGAGAAGGTCGCTCAGGGTCAAAGGCCCTCCCAAATACCTTGCAGATTACGTAAGGTGAGCATGTGAACTGTAATCACTGAAGTAGAGATTCTGACTGGTTGACACTACGTAAATGATGTTGGGGCTACTGGGTCTTTGTATGACGGAACAGTTCCACATCATACACACACTGTGTAACTTAACTTATCAGTTAACATATAACCATCACTATGATGGCGTCCATGTGGGCGCCGTATTATTTCATCTAGGGGGGAGGGGTGTTGTGTCCGGAGCCTGCAAAAGCAGGCTCGGGACGTTGCAAGCGTCCCGGGCATTTGCAAAAGCTGCCCGGGACCAGACTGAGTGGTGCCGGCCTTGCGCACATGCGCAAGGCAGGAAAAGACCGCCTCATGATTGGTTGAACTTGCCCGGGGATCAGAAGGTATAAATAGAGGCCTGCGTGCCTCTGCTTGGGTTGTTCGTAGAATGGAAGCAGAGAATAAAGACTTGTTAGAAATGCTTCGTCTCAAGCGCCATTATTCTCCGGACTTAACACTACTCATTAAGTACGGTTTGTTAGCCAGCTACAGATCCATCTGGTGGTAATGTTGTTTATTCCACCTTTTCCTAGCTTACCAAGGAATAGGTTGTGGTCTACCTTGTCAAATGCCTTACTGAAATATAAGTATATTACATCCACTACATTTTGCTGGTCTACTAGTTTAGTCACTTTATTGAAGAATGAGATGAGATTGGTTTGGTAGGATCTGTTTTTAACAAACCCATGTTAGCTACTAATTATGACTTTGTTTAGTTCTAGTTGTTCGCAGATCTGTTTTTTGATTATCTTTTCTAGGATCTTCTCAGCTATTGATGTTAAACTGATTGGTCTGTAGTTTTCTTGATCCGTTTTTCCCCCTTTCTTGAAGATGGGGACTACATCAGCCCTTTTCCAATCCTCAGGTATTTCCCCGCTGCTCCAGGATTTATGGAAGATGTGGTACAGCAGTTCTGAGATAACGTCTGCCAGCTCATTCAGAACTCTGTCAGGTCCCTGTGATTTGTATTCGTCAAGGTTGGATAGGTGTTCCCTTACCATTTTCTTGCTTATTTTAATTTTTGTTTCTGGTATGTCTTTTGCAGTGGTTTTTTGGGGTGTGTGTTGGGCTATAGTTTCTTTTTTTGTGAAGACTGACACAAAGTATGAGTTAAGCAGCTCTGTTTTCTCCCTGTTGCCTGTAATTTCCTTCCTTTTCTCTTTAGTGGGCCTATAGTTTCCTTGATTTTTTTCTTGTTGTTAATGTGTTGGAAGAATTTTTTTTTATTTTCCTTGATTTCTGATGCAAGTCTTTGTTCATTCTGAGCCTTTGCTTTCTTGACTTCATCTTTTCATGTTCTGGCTGTTTGCTGATAATCGGCTTTAGTTATGTGCCTCTCTTTTCATTTTTTGTACTTGTCCTTTTTGTCTTTTAGTTTGTTAGAGAGATCCTTCTTCTTCCCTTATGGCCTTGGACCATGTTATTTCAAAGCCCCATCATTGCTATGGGAGCAATAATACAGACCGTTCCTTGCAGGACCGTTGTTAGGATCACAACAAAGTGACATAAAAAGTGAATCCAATATTGTTATGCAAATGCTAATTATTTCTGCTGTATCTGCTTCCCAGTTTTGGAAATACCTAATATCTAATCTTGTTAGATATTAGGTAAACTGAATGTGGAAAAAACAAACAATTTCAATAGAACCTACCTGCTTTCATATCTATCACTGTCTATATTTGGATGCTAACACATTTTCTGTCCAGTCATCTTGGCACACAATAATAGAAAGGCTTAAATTAACAGTTAGATCTAAAAACTGGCATGGGGGAGACGACATGGAGGTCGTTTTTTGTCTTTCAAAGATAGCAGGAAAAGCAAGCCATGCTCTGCCGATCAACATAAATGATTTAAGATTTTTGCCAGGGAAATGTTAAAGATGGAGTCTAATCCTTTAATTTAACTCTGGTCTTTCTAAAAGCTTTGTGCTAGGAGTTGACTCAGCATGTCACTGCCAAAAAGATCCATTGACCCTGAGTTCAGTGCTGAGAAATTGAGAAATGTTCTTTTTAATGTCTATTCAATAAATACAGCATTTTTCTCTCCATGGGCTGAGCAATCCACTTCAAATCCATTATCCTCCGTTCTCACAGACTGACAAGTTGTCCTGAGACAAGAGTGGCCGTGAGATGAGGTTAACCCTTGCTGAGGGGGATGTATAAATCTTGCCAACTGCAACATTTTTGCTCCATGAAGTCCTTGAAGAAAGCCAGGGGATGTTTGAATTGATAGTTGTTATGTGTGCTCCATCTCAACCAAGGTGATTTGTGTCACTGAAACACATACACAACCAGATCCCAAGTCTACTTGCATCCCAAGTCGCTGTTCCTCTGGCACTACAAACCTTGATCATTAGCTTAACCTCTGGCTTGGGAAAGACCATTTGGACCATCAGTGAAAACTCTCTCTCTCTCTCTCTCTCTCTCTCTCTCTCTCTCTCTCTCTCTCTCTCTCTCTCTCTCTCTCTCTCTCTCTGTGTGTGTGTGTGTGTGTGTGTGTTTTGTGTGTGTGTGTGTGTACACATACACATATACAGAGCTGTGGTGGCACAGTGGTTAGAATGCAGTACTGCAGGCTAACTCACTGCTCATTCTAGGAGTCCACCTGCTCAAGGTTGACTCAGCCTTCCATCCTTCCAAGGTCAGTAAAATAAGGACCCAGATTGCATACATACATACACACATACAGCTCTCAACCCTCATCCTGGAAACATTTTTTGAACAGCCGAGATGGAGTCTGTGAAGTGATTCTTTGCATCATAGATGAGGAGAACTGGGGAGCCAGCATTGGCCAGGATTTGCAGCTGATTTTATTTTCTCATTATTGATCAAACACTTCTTTCATCTTCTAATAGAATACAACTTCGGATTACTTGAACTGTATAGTGCACCAGGGTTTTAGGGACTGCATGCTTGTTCCTGGAAGGCATTTTATTTGAAATTAATTCAGCAATTATAAATGGAAATTGGTTTTGTCCTTTGGGGCTGAAAATGCAAAATGGGCACTTGATGTCTCTGTCTCTATCAACTATAAATATCCTTGAAAGATCATGGACAGAGAAGGCTGTGAGTGATTTATTTATTTATTTTCCAATCCCTCCCCCCCAAACAGGGACAAACCTCTCCTTGCAGAATAATGTGGAAGGTTGAATTTTATCTGCTACACTGCAGGAAAATCCATTAAAAGGAATAACGGCAGGTGCAGTAAACTCTTGTTTTTCTCTGTCTGTCTCCACTTCTTCACTCCTGATGCTTACTAGTTTGTATGATTAATTTTATCAATTTTCTTGACCTGCTTTGCCACCGAAATAAATATGACAGCTGTGGTGCTGCCTCAATTCTTTCTCTTGCCAGGCAAGCTGCTGAGATGTGTTTTCTTGTTGATTGCAGACTTTGGTAAATATCAAGTAAATAGACTGAAGAGGATTCATTTCAGCTGCTCGGCTAGTCAGGACATCAGGCCAGGCACAAATCATTCAACACAAAAGCAAAAGCTCTTTTCCATGAAGCTGAACACAGTCCTTTCAAAAACATATTCCTGAACTGCATGACTGAGGGGAGGAATGTTGGGGGAAAGGAAACCACTAGAATTTGAATTCCTGCCCTGGGTAGAGGGTGTGCTTTTTGGCCAGCCATCCAGGGCTGTATTAGGACGACAGGGTTCAAACTCAATTAAAATCTCTCAAACAATTCAACAGGAGAAAAGTAAGAAAATGATTGCTGTTTCATGTTACCATCATGAGTTTCGCTCTGCTTGGCCCTGGTAGGAAGAATTGTAAACTCAGACTGACATCTAGGAAAAGTCTAGGACAACTTGCTTCAGCCAACGGCCAACTCGTCACAGGACAATTTGCCATGGGACAAGAGTTACACATATCAAAGAAATAATAGAATGATAGAATGGGTCATTAAAGAAAGGATACAAAAAGAGGGACAAAATGAAATGTGAATGACAAAAATTAAAATAATTCTTAACATTATTTTAAATAATTAAATTAAATTGTTGAATTGTCCCAACTTCAGTGTGACTTTTAAAACTCTTATTTATAAATTATTTCTGCTTGTTAGTTATTTCTTTATACAATAAGAAATCTCCAGATGTTTATTTTTTTGAATCTGAAGCTTCTTAGGGTTTTTCTTTTTATTGCATGATGGTTGGAAATAATGGATGCTAGTCCAAATTATTCAACAATACCAAAGTTAGGGAAGCTGGTATTTACTATTGATTTCTCTAAATAGGAATCATATGTCATGCTCATTTGATGGGATTTTGTATTTTGCATACATTACTGGCTGAATTTCATATAATTTTACAAAGCTATCTCCAAAAGTTATATCCCAACTTCAAAAGGTGCCAAATTATTTTCTTAAAATCAACACTGAAACATATTTATTTGTTTTATTAATATCACATTTTTTTAGTTTTTAAGACACCTGTCAGAAACCCCTTCAATGTTTCTTTTCAGGGCTCTGCCATTCTAGTGGGAGGGGGGAGGTTTTTCTCTGCTGGGAGGGGGGCTTGTGGCTGTACTTCCTCTACTTTGTTCTTCCTCAACTTTGATGTATCTCTTTGGGTGTGAAAAGGGGAATGGAATGTGTCAGGGGCCATCTGCCTTATCTCCACTGCAAGATCCAGTGAAGTGCCTGGGAACCTTCCCTTATCAGCTCTGGTTCCCATAACAACTTCACACCTATGGATTGGCTGGACACAAACTGGACAGTTGGGCTCTGGGGTGCGGTTTTGTGGAACAAAAGTTTTAATGTAGCAATTTGTGTAGGAAAACTTTAGATCTTGCTTTGCTCTCTTGCTGTCACTATCTCTCAATAGAAGTTCCTTTGGAAACAAAGTTCCTTTGGAAACAAAGAGTTCTGCTTTCTTGGGAGGAGTAGTCGAGGCAGGACCTTACAATACCACAGGCTACTTTATTACTTATAGTGTGGCAGACTTTTTATTCCTCCTGTTTTAGGATTTATACTGGTAGAAACATCCCTAAAAGTTTGGCTCAGCAATTTTCTTGGAACATGAGTTATAGGACTTCTGCTGATGCCTGCTAAAGGTTTAGCTAAAGAAAAAGGGATCAAGAATTGTTTTCACAAAAAATCCTTTTCTTTCTTCCTTGAAGATTGTTTTTCGAGCAACAGTACAGACCATAGTCATGTGGATAGATTAGAAAAAAGGATCCAAACCTATTTCTAGAGAATGCATTTATTAGGACCAACCAAATGTCACAAAGCTTTCAGGTTCTCCATAAAATTGTTCAACAGCCATCATGTTAAAGAGAGAGAGAGAGAGAGAGAGAGAGAGAGAGAGAGAGAGAGAGAGAGAGAGAGAGAGAGAGAGAGAGAGAGAGAGAGAGAGAGAGAGAGAGGGGAGGGAGGGAGGGAGGGAGGGAGGGAGGGAGAAGCTGGATTTTTTTAAAAAAAAATTAGATCTGACATTTTATCTGCTGTCACTGCCTCTCAAAATCAATCCCAAAATTTATTTATTACTTATTAATTTATTTGTATCCCGTATTTATTACTTTTACATATAACTCAAGGTGACAAAATATCTAATATACCTTTTTCCTCCTATGTTCCCCACAACAACAACCCTGTGAAGTGGATTGGGCTGAGAGAAAGTGACTGGCCCAAATGGCTTTCATGGCTAAGGCAGAACCAGAACTCAAGATTTCCTGCTGTCTAGCCTGGTACCTTAGCCACTAGACCAAACTGTAGGCCAAAGGTGTTATTTACAAGATTAATAGTATTTCCTAGCATTCAAGACAAAGAAAAAAGGGGCTCATCTGAGCTCTGGAACCCAAAGTCATTAGTCTTCCATCTTTTTCTTTTGCCATTGTTGCCATACAAAAGTGCCTTTGCTTGACAAAGAGCAGAAATAAGGAAGCCTTACCATCTATTGACGGTAGCAAATATTCTTCCAGAAAGTATTTCTGGATAGTGCACTCAGTTGGTTTACAATACTGTAAACAGATAGTTGTCTCCCTTTCATTTTTTACCATATAAATATTTACTTTTTACAAAACCATCCTAACTCAGTAGTAGTCACATTGCTACCATACAAATGTTTTTGCCTACTACTCCCATGAATATCAATATAACTGTTGATTGTCTATCACGATCTTAGCTGCAGAAAACCTTCACAACAGCCCTTTTATGAAATAAAGTTTCATGTTGGAACAGCTGTGCAACAGCTTACTCCTTTTTACAAATCTATGTGATAATGTGAGTGAATGTATCCAGGTAAACCGAGTCTATGGAAATAGAGACCAGAAGGCCAGAAGGTGTTCAAAGAGTGGGCTAAAGCATGGTTGAGGGTGCAAATCTATTAAATATCAGGAATAGGCAGCCTGACGCTAACTGATGCCACTGGCCTCAAGGAAATTGACCAGCTGCCTCATGTCAAGCTCTCTTCTATAACTGCCAGTGAAATGTTTGTTTGTATAAGATATTTATATCTGTCTTTGAACTCCCAAGGCAATTTAAAAAAGCCCACTCATGCACACATACATAAAGAATACAAGCAATAGACCCAACATGACTGTAAAATAAAACAGTGTTTGGGTAAAAACACATCTGATTATGGGGGGGGGTTGCTTTGGGGAGGGGGGGAACTGCATCCATACAATTAAGTCCCACCCTAGTTTTACATGCATCTCATGCTTCGGGAGATTTGGCTACCATACTGACCTTTTTCTGACCCTCCCCCCACAGAGAATTTGACTGAAACTCTGTCTGTGATTGAAATGGTACAAGTGGAAGTAATTTTCAAATATTACAATTCTTGCCTGGATTTCTCATCTGCTTGTTCAACAATAATTTTGATTTGTACTTAAGAGTTAAACCTAGGTGGAACTGTGATAGCAAACTTTATCAGATCAGTCTTCAAGTCTGGATGAAAAGAATTTGCTACATGCTGTATTGAGAACCAGCATATAAAAGAACAAATTAGATTTGGTTTGGTTTGATTTGTAACCTGTGGGAGGGATATGCATACCGTCAGCAGAACAAAGCAGCCAAGGAAAAATGCATCCCTGCAATGAAAACTCGGGCAAGACCACTTCCAGACACCAGAAGAAGCCAGTGAAGGATTCTTTTCCTGGACTTGCCCTGTTCAGAGGCACAATCCCATTTCTATTGCATCACAATTGCAGAGCATTGCCACTGTCATCTTCAGGGTAAGGCAGCCTGAATTGCCCAACCCAACCCGGATCCCAGGCAACATGCACTGTTTATAATAAAAGCAAAAACAACAATACCAGAGATTTTATCTATAAACTCAAATATTTGAAGAGAATTGGCTAATTCTGGGTGTAATTAATATAAATAGATGAAAATATACTTGCTGTCCATATTTAATTGTTTCAGTTAATGGTTCTGATTTTGGTTAATGGCCGAAAAGAATGTATAAAATAAATATGAAATACATTTTATTTTGCTCCCATGTCTTTCTTTTGGATTTGATTTTAGCCCTTACTGCCACTTAGACCCAAAAATAATGTAACTGCAAATTATTTCTAATCTAAATCATTCAGTGTATGAACAAAAAAAACACAAAACCCTGACTCATAGTTATACTGTATCATGTATGTAACAGCCATAGACAAATAAAACGTGAGTACAACATTTAAAACACAAAAACCCAAAACTTGAAAAAAATAGTGAGAAGAAATGTCAATTCTCAAGCCATACTTATTTGCTAGAAACTTATCCCAGTTTGGTATTTGCAGAAGAAAGATTATAGTTTTGTGATCAAAGAGACAACTAAAATTTATGATCCTGCTTATGAGTGCCAAACTCCATGGGTATCACATTGGGCAGTGTAACAATACATGGATTACTGACTTACTTTGTGTAACTGAGCAAATACACATGCTTATTGCACAAAAGACCAGTTTACAGGACGTCCTTGACTTATGACTGATTCAAAATTACAATGGATCTCCTCAGGAGTACTTATGACCCGATTCTGCACTTCTGAGAAGTCATTACCCTTCACAGTCATGTGACCTTATCCTGGAAGTTTGGCAGCTAGCCTGCACTTACAGCCATTTGCGGCATCCCACGGTCATATCACCATATTTTACACCAGACATGTCAAACACAAGGCCCGGGGGCTGGATGCGGCCCGCAAAGTGGTTTCATGTGGCCCGGGAAGCCATCCTGAAACAGTGAGGGAATGGCCCCCGCTGCTGTGGTCCTGGCCCAGGCCGGCCGGGAGCCAATGTACAATTTTGTGGTGGCCATCTATGCTTAAACACATTCAGTCTTAGCTCCACAAGGCCATCTAGAAACAGCAAGGAACCGGCCCCTGCTGCGTCTGCCCCACCCCCTGGGTGCATGCTGGGGAGGTGTCACCCTTTGTGAGGAATGAAAAAATGCACCATCGCCTGGAAGTGGCCAGAAAATGGCCCTCACCTACTTCACATATCCGGCTTGATGGGCTCTGGGGGAGGGGTTTCGGCAGACAGCGGGGCGCTCTCCTCACAGTGCCAAGAGGCTGAGCCAGGTGGCGCAAATCCAAAAAGAAATGTGAGGCCGCCCAGCTCCCAGCCTGCCTGGTTTCAGCAGGCAGCGGGGCACTCTCCTCACAGCACCAAGAGCTGAGCCGGGTGGCGCGAATCTGATGAGAAGGGCAATGCTGCCTAGCCCCCAGCCTGCCCAGTTTAAGCAGGCATCAAGGTGCAAAGCTGGCGAGCTTCGCACTGCCCGGCTCAACCTCTCGGCGCTGTGAAGAGAGTGCCCTGCTGCCTGCTGAAACCGGGCAGGCTGGGAGCTGGGCAGCATTGCGCAGGTAATGTTGACTCTCACACTGCTCATGGCATCCCCTCCCCCAGAGCCCAACAAGCTAGATATGTGAAGTAGGTGAGGGCCATGTGCTGGCCACTTCCAGGCGATGGTGCATTTCTTCATTCCTCATGAAGCTGACACCTCCCCAGCTGCATTTCTTGCCTGTTTTTCTCCCTCCCTCATCTCAAATATTTTCCCACCACTCTGTACTTAGGAAGGAAGGAAAGAAGGAAAGAAGGAGAGGGAGAGTCTGAGGGAAGTCCTGCCTTAATCCTGCCCTGCTGCCCTTTCACTATCCCCTTGCCCCCTCCTCCTGGCCTATCCTGTGGGTCTCCCATCCTATTACTAAGGAAGCTTTGGATACAAAGCTGGGTCTCCTCCCATGGGCAGGGAATGGGCCTTCCTCTGACTTTGCCCTCGTACCCATCATGAGCAACCTGGGTAAGGAGAGCAAGCACAGCATCAGCAGCCTTGAGTAGGAGGTAAGTTCAGATGGGCAACCCCTTGGGGAAGTGGGGCTGGGCTTAGTGCCACGGGTGCTCGAGGGCCAGGCTGGGCATTTGACCTCTGCTGCCCAAGGCTCTGGGCAGCCCGTGCGACCATCCAGCCCCCCCACATGGCGTGAGAGGAACAGTGAGGCTCCTCCAGTGGACCATGCCTTGACACTTGCCCTGGTCCCACCCCCTTCTGCCAGAGACCCTTAGATCTGTCCCACTCCTGCCCAGGGCCCCCACAGGCATCCTTGACGTGAACAATGTAGAGCTGGCCACACCCACTCCATCCACGCCCATCCAGTAGGCCACACCCACCATGGCCACACCCACCTGGCCCCCTGAGGGCAACTGCAATGCTGATTCAGCCCTCAGTGAAATTGAGTTTGACACCCCTGTTTTACACTGTTTTTGCCAAAACCTGGCATTTACTTCTGGTTTTCAGTAAAACCAACCCATAACAAACAGTTGGTTCACTTAATAAGCGCAGCATTTGCTTAATGACTGCCTCAACAGGATTGTAAAATTGGGTCAATCACGTGAGTAGCAGGCTCAATTTTGGTCGAGGATTACCTGTATTTGACTAGTCTTAGTGCATAGTGCATGAATTTGAGCAAGGCAAAAAAAAATCTTCTGTCTGGAAAATATAAACTATTGTGGAGATAAATAAGGATTGTCTGTGGAAAATCTGCAAATGTAGAATAGAATAGAATAGAATAGAATAGAATAGAATAGAATAGAATAGAATAGAATAGAATAGGAATCTGGAAGGGACCTTGGAGGTCTTCTAGTCCAGCCCCCTGCTCAAGCAGGAGAACCTATACTATTTCAGACAAGAGTAAGGTAAGGTGAGCTAAGTCTCACCCTAAAAGATTTGTTTCCACAAAAATGTGAGGTGGCAAGAGAGAGTTACCACAAAGAGCAGGTAACTGAACAGGTCACTAAAGTATCTGGTCCAGCACACTAAAGAGATTAAATCATTGACACTGGAACTAGGTTTATGTGAAGAATGAGAAACTAGATGCCAGAATAGAAAACTGTCCTTATTTGTTACTGCTAGTTGGAGCCTTGTTCAATTCCCTAATCAATAGCTTTGCTTTTTCTCCCTCAAAAGCTTTTTATACTCCTTTTTTAGTAAATGGGAAATTTCACCAGATGGAGAATCATTTTAGAATTAGGCATTTCTGCAGGTTGAAATTACCATTGCCTAAACTTGAACCCATTTTTATTGAATCAGGTTTTGGAACACTTACTGGAATTAAAGCAGGATGGAATTTGATTACTTCTGAACTAAACTTATAATTTACTGAAAAGTGGCAAAACAAATTCATGAAAATGGCTGTTTTGCCTATAATCTGTTTCAAATAGTTGACCTGGAATGAGTCAAGAAATAGGACTTGTGGACAGCCAGTAATGACATCACCAATTCCAGAAGAGAGTATAACAGATGTGTGCAGGATACTACAATCTCTGTCCTCCTGTGGCTTTACGGAGCTTCAGATAGTTCTGGCTTCATACTAGGGAAAGGAATGACTAAAGGCATTTCTTGCATTTGAGCACTGCCTAATTAAAAAGCAAAAACAAAAGAATGGGGCAGCAATTCAGCATCCCTCTAGAGCAGGGGTGTCAAACATGCACTGTAACATGACGTGTCGCGGCGTATCACGACTTTTTTGCCATTGCCGGCAATGGGCTATGATGCATCCAGCCCGCGGGCCAGCAGTTTGACACCACTGGACTAGAGCAAACTGGGAGAGCTAATTTGAAGAACTGAAATGCAACTAAGGCATTTTGATGTGACATATGTAGATTTGCTTCATAAAATGCTGAAGATGTTAGTAACTTGTTCCATTCTGTTCAGATTCTGGAAGCCACAGTGGTGTGTCCCAAGCCCATCAAGGGAGAGAAGAATACATATTACCAGTTCAGGAGTGAAATTCTTCTGTGTGTTCAGGAAAGCAATGAATTTTGAGTCTGTTCCTGAAATGATTCTGCCTTCAAGAAAAGTTGTGCTTGTAGCCAAGATTAGGAAGTGTATGGAGAAGCCTGATCTAATCCTGGCTGCATAAAATTAGAAACATTGATGGAGGAGGGGGCTTTATATTCCTCCCTCATATGGAAATAATCACCTCCAGGCCTATTTTTCTCACTTTCTGATTGGTGAAAATTTTCAAGCAGAGAGGTTTCTGTTCTATGAGAAAGATGGCATTGAGTAAGTCCTCTAAGGGGATCTTTGATTTGTGTAAAACACCAATACAAATATACATGTGCATCTCTGCTATGCCCTTGGGCATCCTTAAGGCTGAAATAATGCAAATATGCTTTATTAGGGAGCCTCACAGCAGGTGATAGGATGGTTGTGGAAGCCACAAGAATGAGCACATTTTACAAAAGCAAGCCCTTTATAAGATCTTGCTGACAATCACCATTAAATATTCATTCTATAGACTGCAGAGACATCATTAGATGCACAGAGTCAGCCCTTCTCTTTTCCTGTGCAACAGGAATTTTGCATTTATTTTATTCAGCAGGGGTGAGACAAAAGAATCTCACTGGAACTCCCTTGTCCTCTTTCTAACAGGGCCAGAGACCTAGGGATGAAAGAGACAAATTTCAGCCTGTTAGCTGATTTGCTTCAAAGCATCAAAATAAGTCCCTTTAAGTCTCTTTTAATAACCCACTCATTTCCATAACCTCAATTTATGCATCTCTTGATGTGAATAAGGGACTGAAGAAGGCTAAAATTGTGCATATTCAACACCAAAGTTTAATACTAATTTATTATATGCTCTGTCTCATGAATGGTATGGCTTAGTGACTTAGTGACAAGGCCTTCACCCTTTGACTGTCAATTGGTCAAAATACAATCCATCACACTTATATTATTTCTTGCTAGCAATCTGAAAATAAGCCAGGTGGGTAACAGAAACAATGTCAGAATCCAATTATATTTCATCTCTAGTTATCAACTATGGAAAACCACATTTCTGCCTTCTCTGGATTCTGTCATACGATGAAGGGAAGGGGGTGAACAAAGGGGCTTTATGGCCCTCACTTCCTTCAGTATACTTCAAAGGGACTGGATGTGGATACCACCAAAAGGACTAACAATAACAATTGGGGCCATTAACTTTCATGTAATCCTTTCTGAAGTCTCTCCTCCCGGCAGTGAGGAAAAGGGGGTGGGGATGTAATGCCTGGAACTGTCACTGGAAGAAGGGGGTGATGGGGTGGGGCTACTGGGGGATCCCTTAAAACCTTGAATGGGAGAGCTTGGACCCCAAGTCCTGTCTAGAATGCCTGCAACCAGTTTTCTCTTAATAAAGATGCCTGTTGGAAGAAATATTCCAAGAGTTCTGTCTTCTTAAGATGCAAAGCGGGGTGGGTCCTTACATTAGACAGGACTTGCAAAATTAGTCCACCTGGAAGGAAGACCCTTGCCGGGGGACTTTGCAAAAATTACCATGTCTGACGGTGGAGCAAGGAAGGGAGAAAACTCCCCGGAAAGGGAGCCACTGCCCCAGCTGAAACCCTGCCAGACATCGGGATCTGAGAGGTCAGAGTCCTCAGGAGAAGAGGTGGTGGAGACACGGGACCACAAACCTCGGTGGTCAATGAACGTTGGAAAGAAAGGCGAGTGGAAAAAGAAATCAAGAAAGGTGACCCTGAGACGGGGGGCCAAACAACCAGAATGGAAGCAGGAGATGGAGAAATCCCTGCACGCAAGTGAAGAGGAAGAGAGCTGGGCACCGTACTCGGGCTGGATCGTAGAGAAAGCGATCGACCTAATGAAGAGAACTCTAAGCTCCCTAGGAGAGGAGAATCCTGAGCCCTACGCCCGCCCCAGCTCCTGGAGCTGCAAAAGGAGAGACACCGAAGGGGAAGTGGAACCTGCAGTACCGGGGACATCTACTGATCCAGTAGTCCCCACCCCCCACCAACCCACAGACTGTGCCATTGAATTCAAACCTGGGGCAAAACTCCCGAAGCCCAGATTATACTCCATGAGCCCAAAGGAGAAGCAGGAAATGGAAAGATTCATAAAGAAAAACCTAGAAAGGGGGTTCATTGAGCCAGCCAAGCCTAAAGTGGCTGCCCCGGTCCTCTTTAGAGAGAAGAAGGATGGCTCTTTACGCTTATGTGTGGATTATAGGGCCCTGAATACAATCAGTGAAAGCAACCTATACCCTCTGCCCCTCATGAAAGACATGTTGTCACACCTCTCGAAAGGGAAATTTTTTTTCTAAACTAGACCTAAGGGAAGCTTACTATCGTGTGAGAATTAAGGAAGGGGATGAATGGAAGACTGCATTTAACTGCCCCATGGGGTGCTACCAATTCAAAGTCTTGCCATTTGGATTACAAGGGGGCCACGCAGTATTTATGCAATTAATCAATGATGTTCTAAGGGAGCACCTATTTAAGGGGGTCCTTGTTTACTTAGACGACATTCTTATCATCACTGAATCAAAAGAGGACCTATATGCCAAACTCTCGAAATGCGAATTCCACCAGGAAAAGATAGACTACCTAGGTTATCGCATATCCCCACAAGGCATTGAAATGGACCCAGAGAAGGTCAGGGCAGTATTAGATTGGGCACCACCCCACACAAGAAAGCAACTACAAAGTTTCCTGGGGTTTGCAAACTTTTACCGTCAATTCATCCCCTCATTTGCTCAGATAGCCCTGCCCCTCACTAACTTACTAAAAACAAAGGGAGCAGCCTCAGTAAAACCTAACCAACCACTAACATGGACAATGGCGTGCCAAGCAGCGTTTGAGAGATTAAAGAGACTTTTTTCTGCCGAACCAGTACTGAGGCACCCAGACATGGATAGGCCCTTCATAATACAAGCAGATGCAAGTGATGTGGCAGTGGAGGCTGTACTATTACAAGAAAATGATGAAGGGGTATTGCAACCCTGTGCGTATACATGCAAGAAACTCACGGAAACAGAACAGCGTTGGCCCGTATGGGAGAAAGAGGCATATGGGATATGTTGGTCATTACTCACATGGCGCCAGTTCCTGGAAGGCAATAAAATTCCCTTCCAGGTGTGGACTGATCACAAAAATTTGGAAGCCCTGAAAACACCCAGGAAGCTCAACCCCAAACAAGCCCGCTGGTCCCAGCATTTCCACCAGTTCCAATTTAAACTCAAACATTTGCCGGGGAGAAAGAACTTCCTGGCAGATGCACTATCTCGCATGCCCCAATATAACAGCACGCGAACCACAGATTCTAAACCGATGATGGCAGAATCACAACTGGCAGCACCAGTAACCACCAGAGCCCAAGCTAAATTAAAACCACAACTGAGCAGCCAAACTGGAATTGAATTCCGGAGAAGTTTGGAAACAGATGAATGGTTTCAGAAAAACAAAAATGTGTGCACAATGAGAGACGGGTTGCCTTGGGTAGGGGAAAAGTTATATATACCAACAACCCAAAGAGTCACATTCATGCAGCTTTGCCATGACACAAAATCAGCAGGGCATTTTGGATTTGTAAAAACATTACACTTAATTAAACGGCAATTTTGGTGGCCATCCATAAAAAAGGACATAGAAAGCTACGTGGCCAGCTGCCCAAAGTGTGCAACTGCAAAGAGGTTGCAAGGGAAATCGCCAGGACTATTACAAACAGTGGCAAATCCCTCAGCCCCCTGGAGAGAAATAGCCATGGATTTTATAGTGGAATTGCCAGAAAGCAATGGGAATACTGTTGTCTGGATGGTAACAGACTTGTTTTCCAAACAGGTACACTTTATCCCTTGCCAAAAGATTCCC
Organism: Protobothrops mucrosquamatus; assembly: GCF_001527695.2. Classification (NCBI taxonomy): domain Eukaryota; kingdom Metazoa; phylum Chordata; class Lepidosauria; order Squamata; family Viperidae; genus Protobothrops; species Protobothrops mucrosquamatus. The sequence continues at coordinate 325,591 of NW_015387462.1, read as the reverse complement.
ACCGCAAAAGCTTTAGCGAAACTTTTCATCCAGCACATTTACAGATTGCATGGGGCACCCCAACGCATCATCTCTGATAGGGGAGTGCAATTTACGTCTGCATTTTGGAAGGAATTTTTATCCCTGTTAGGGACCACTCAGGGACTAACATCTAGCCATCATCCACAGGGAAATGGGGGGGCTGAAAAAATGAACTCTGTACTTGAGCAATATTTAAGATGTTTTTTGAATTTTCAGCAGTCCGATTGGATGGACCTATTCCCTTTCGCAGAAGTTGCCTACAATAATGCAGTCCACTCCAGCACCAGTTATACTCCTTTTCAAATAGCCAATGGTCAAAGTTTTAACCCCATGCCAGAACTAACCCCAAACGAACTGGCGATCCCATCACTGAAAGAATGGATGGAAAAACTACAAAACACCTGGCCAATAGTTAGAAAAGCACTAGACGAAGCTAGGCAGGCATACAAAGCACAAGCCGATAAAAAAAGGGTTGAGCCTACACCATTCATTATAGGAGAAATGGTGTACTTATCTACAAAATACCTAAAGTCCCTACAGCCCTGTAAAAAAACTTGGACCAAAATATATAGGGCCTTTTCCAATTAAAAGAATCATAAACCCAGTAACAGTAGAATTAGAATTACCCAAAAATCTCAGGCAAATACACCCAATTTTTCATTGCAGCTTGCTGAAAAGAGAGCATCAATCATCTTTACGGCCAAAAATCCCCCCCACCACCTCCAATCATGGTGGAAGGCGAACAACACTTCGAAATAAAGGAAATCCTAGATTCTAGGAGATATCATGGAGCAACTCAGTACCTAGTTGCCTGGAAACACCTCCCTGCCTCACAAAACGAGTGGGTCCATAAACGTCATGTCAGAGCCCAGAAGCTATTAAATAAGTTTCACACAGAGTATCCTAACAAACCTGACTAACTTTTATACCTGTTTTATTTTCTTTCAGGTGGATCTATCTTATTTTTAAGGGGGCAGGATGTCAGAATCCAATTATATTTCATCTCTAGTTATCAACTATGGAAAACCACATTTCTGCCTTCTCTGGATTCTGTCATACGATGAAGGGAAGGGGGTGAACAAAGGGGCTTTATGGCCCTCACTTCCTTCAGTATACTTCAAAGGGACTGGATGTGGATACCACCAAAAGGACTAACAATAACAATTGGGGCCATTAACTTTCATGTAATCCTTTCTGAAGTCTCTCCTCCCGGCAGTGAGGAAAAGGGGGTGGGAATGTAATGCCTGGAACTGTCGCTGGAAGAAGGGGTTGATGGGGTGGGGCTACTGGGGGATCCCTTAAAACCTTGAATGGGAGAGCTTGGACCCCAAGTCCTGTCTAGAATGCCTGCAACCAGTTTTCTCTTAATAAAGATGCCTGTTGGAAGAAATATTCCAAGAGTTCTGTCTTCTTAAGATGCAAAGCGGGGTGGGTCCTTACAAACAATCATCTACTTTTCCGGTCTGCACACTGGATAGGTGAATGTGCCTGTTCTTAAAATTTTCTTTGTAGAAGCTGGCTAGTTGAAAGACATTAAGAGACAGATTTTCCTTCCTAAATTTTAGGTTATATGCACCCGAGAAAAGAAATGGCCAAGTGTGGTTCTCATCATGGTGGAAATAGAAAGGGCAAGCATGCCACATTCGATTAACAAAACAGATATAAGATTATCACATCTGAAAAGCATGATGTGCCATGGTGCCATGCTGGGACAGGGCCTATCTGTAGCACAATTAGGGCTGATTCCAAAGGTTAAGAGAGCCTCCTTCCTCAGAAAGGGATGGCATCTGTTCTGATTTTACCTGTGCTTGTATTACATGCATGTATACATGGGCACACATACAATCTGCAGTGATGGCATCATTTTCAAAAACAAATAAATGCCCCTGGAAATTCAGACTTCCTTTTATTAAAACTGAGAAATGTATATAAATGTAAATAACAAATGAGGGATATGGAGAGAGCAACCAGAAAGGCTGCTGGCATCACATGTTCATGCACTTTCTTCCCTCCTTGTGTAATTTGCATTAATAAAGAGGCTGTTCCTTGTCGGAATGCATTTCATCTGGCTTAAAATCCCAGGGCGCTCCACCAGGAAATGCTTTGGGAGAATCCAACTGTCAGAGCCGACAAGACAAATGAATCCCAGTGTCAGAAGAGTGTGGTTCAATGATGACAGATTGAGAAGAACTGTCCCCCTCTCGACAGGCGGGCTTCATTTTCAAATTAATAAATCTGAATAAAATATTTTTCCTTTCATTACAAGCCAGGCTTAGTTGACAGTTCTCATGACAGGGGGGAGTCGCAGTGGGCTTCCATTGCTTTATTTTTACCTGCAATTGCATCTTTGTTTGCCTCTCTTTTACCTCCCTCTCCCTAGCTTTTTCTCTTCCTCTGTCACTCACATCGTCGCCTTCTGCCCCCTCACCTGTTCTGTTCTGTGCATTGGTAAGGCATTGAGACGAGGCAGGAGTAACAACAGTTGCTTCTTTATTTAAGCTTCAACAGAACCAACACAAAATGGCGCATATCCCTTTTATACCCTTTTGCAGGGACAGTGTCAGCCAATAAATGTAACGTATTTTCCCGCTTTGCACATGCGCAATAGGCTGGAGACAGCCTGTCTGGCCTGGGCAGCCACATGGTCTGCCCGGGTCTCTCTGCAGCTTCCTGCACCTGCTCTGTCAATAACAGGCCCAGGACATAACATCACCCATTTGTACTCCTGCTCATTGCTTGCTTGAAATAAAAGGTTTAAATCAAAATCCAGAAGAATACTTATTTCTTCAACACACAAACAAATACATACATAGAGAGACCGACACACACATGCACACTCATCTTCAAAGCAGCATGGAGCCTTCTAGGAGTCTGCTGTCAATGATACAAATGTATGTATGTAAGGTGCACATGGACACACACACACACACACACAAGTTGTAGGTAATTGCATTTCTATCTACCTGCACAATTACTTTTTGGCAACATTCAGGTGAACCATCTCAGGAAATTTTATGCAAAAAGTTTCTTCCAAAGCAGATCAAAGCTCACGTCCATCAGAAATTCATTGGGGATAAACTTCAGTCCAGCAGAATAGCTAAGAATCCCTGCCATGCCATGCAACCTTGTCCAGACCCATTCAAAATATTTGGATTTCATTTGAGCAGTATCTTTCCAATCTGTTAGACTTTGTATCTTCTGACAATCAGAGAACATACAGTAGTTCAGGTTTCTGTGTACAATATCCTGCTTATTTTTTAATATAGAATAGGGACAGCTCTTTTTTTTTTAAAAAAAAAAAATGCTTTTTCCTCTGGATTAATGAATAAAGCCCTTAAAAAGATGTATATGACCTTTACCTAGTCAAATGTTTTGTAGTTCATGGGGCTGAAGCCCAGAGGTTGGGTTATGATATCCAAAGAGCTTCATATGTGTCTTCCTCTGAATGTGCTCCTGTTTTAATAGCAGCTAGGGAGACTGAGAAGGAAATTCAGAACAAATGCCACGATATGTGGGAAAATAAAGTTTTGACGATTTTGCTATATGCAATGATCTCTCCACCCCCATTGTTTTCCTGCTTCCCACATTGCGACAGGTGTGTGAGAGAAACTGCTACTGACATCAGCTTTGAGGCGAGGTCTCTATACCAGGATTGCAGTTCAGAAATTAGGTAATGTTAAGCCACATTTCTGCACCCTGCAGTCCCCACTCTTGATTCACTGCCCCACCCTTCTCTTAATGTTAATGCAACCATGCATTTAATGTAACTTCTGGTTTATCCATAAAAACTCCTTGGATGAGAAGGTGTGACAGAAATGACAAAAGCCTGGCTGATTTTAAGAGTAGCTGTCTTCAATCTAGAAAACAATTCCAATTTAATGTAGCTGTCTAGTTCAAACTGAATTCTACTAGCAATGTGAAAAAATGTGACAGATGGAGCTTTTCTAGGAAAAGAAACCAAGTATTCCCTAGTAAATATTTTAGGCTAAATTCTTACAGTGGAACCGGGTTTGTGTATTGATTCAAACTAGGTCCTGTTTTCTGCTGTTAAGAATCTTGTAGTTATTTTTTTCCTCTGGAAATTAAGGTCAGTCTACACATGCAGCAAAAGGAGGTAAAGAAATGGACTTGATTATTTTAAATACTTTAAAAAATCCAATTCCCTTTAGTTTTATATTTTCAAGATAGTAGATAATTATTCTTAAGTAAATGTTTATAGTTTTTTCTTTATTTTTTTACAGCTATCCAACAATTTAAAACTTAGCATTAGGCTTCCACCAGCTGTTGAGAGCTCTTCTTTTTTGCATATGGCAGGATTCAAAATGAGCATCTTTGACTAATTTACATTCTGAAGGACTGTATAAGCACCTTTTTCTGCTTATTCACTCCAAAATCTGGAGTGAAAGTCCGGATACTGGTGCAAGATGAATTCTATGTTGATCACATAATACATCTAGGAACTTATTATTGTGAACAATTATATCCATAGACATGGAAATGCCTTCCAATGCAGAAAAGGCTGATTCAGAATTAGCAACCTATCTCTACTTTGTATTTAACGGGGCAGCCTGTGGTCTCCTTTGAGGGGATTCTGGGCTCACCCTGCCTCCCACCTGCTGGGATCCTATTGTAGTTCTGTGCTGGCATGAATTGGTAATTCATGTCTGCAGAACTGGCAGCAGGCCACCATGGCAACTACTAAGGTGACCAACCATCCTCCTTTAGGGAGGACAGTCCTCCTTTTATAAGTTCTGTCCTCCCTTGTCCTCCTACATGTCCTCCTTTTTGATATTTGAAGACTAATCTGCAGGGCTTTTTTTTTTCTCATAGAACGCTCAGAATGGCATTCTGGCACCTTTTTTTGATGTTTTTTTTTCCAACTTTTGGATGAGCAAAAGTTTTTTTTCAACTTTTACTCCCGCTATTGGCTTTCGAAAGCCAATAGGAATTGCTGCTGAGCGCGCCAAAACACCCGGCTGGCAAACTTTGCACATGCAAGTTGTCTGTATTATTGTTGCAATGAATAAAATGTTTCTTTTATTTACAATATTTTTTTCTTCAATTTATTTGTGTCCTCCTTTTCATTGTAAAAAAGTTGGTCACCTTACAACTACAGAAGTACTCAGAAGCATGATTGGTTCTCTTGTTTTGTAAAAGGGGGAAGAAATGCATGCTTCAACATGAACTCGAAGGGATGGAAAAAGGCACCCAAGATACTGATCAGCAAACAAGGCCTGCTTGACAGGCAGTTCTACTGCTCACCTATCAACCAGAAAGGATAAATGCTGGTTTTCTGATATTTCAGATATGCTAACATGGGTCACACTCATGATGTTCTGATCTGGAATCCTTTTAAAACTGGATTCAGAAGAGGTGGGAGGAAAATATGTCAACTGGAAGTATGATTATATAGTGGAACAGCTTGCCTCCTGGAATTGTGAGTGCTCCATCCCTGGAGGTTTTCAAGAAAAGATTGGATGGCCATTTGTCTGGGATGTTATAAGGATACCTGACTTGGTCAGGGGTGTAGAGGTGAGAGACAGATAAAGGTGGTGATTGGAAAACTGTCCCTCCTAGCGTGTGCCCCTCCTCTCTGCATCTATCTCCCCCTCTCACATCACCATAGCGATGTGAAAGTGCGTAGCTCTGTGTGACCTTGCTTGTCTGATAACAGCTCGCACCAACAATGCCCACTTTTCCCTCTTTCTGGCCTCTTGCTCTCTATCCTTAAGCATTGGTAAGGAGATTAACCAATGAAGTGCTATTGCTAGGCTGTTGCCATGTTAAACCTTTTCCTGCTTGTAATACTGTATATAAAGAATAAACTGCTGCGTATTGGCGGCCATTATTTGCACCCTGCAATGACTGAGCACTGATTACTACATCTGGCGCCCATACAACAGGGACGTTTGGGACCCCTCTGGGAAGAAGCAGCCACCAACATACTCATCATCGTCTGGAACAGACCCCTAAGTGCACTTTCATCTCATGAGACCCCTCAGTGGTGAGTATGGGCTGTAAGCTATCTCAGCCCCAGCAGAAACATGTACAGGAGCTCAGATTCCTGCTACAAAAGTCAAGCGTGGCTAAGCTTGATGCTGACACAAGGAAGCTGGTGGAGGAGATAGGGAAACACTGCCCTTTGTATCATGAGCATGGAATGCTTAGGTTACGAGATTGGGAAAAGATAGGGCATACTTTACATCTAGAACCCCGGGCTTCAGTTCAATGGTATCAGTGCCGTCTGGCAGTGGAAAAATATGGCTCAGATGCTTCAGAAGGGCAGCAGTTAACTACCAGCCCCCCTTCTGATTACAACCAAGTAAAACTTCTCCCTCCTGAAGCATCTTTAATTGGATTTCCAGCTTCTTCTGAAGAGGCTAATTCTTTTGCTTCTTCTCAGACCTCATACACCCCACACAGAAAATATTAGAGAAACTATCTTGAAGTAGAAAAAATAATAAGGGGAATCTTCAGAGTAATTTAAAGACATAAATTAACTCAAAATGCACTCCTCTGCAATGCGTTTTGAATAATTGGAATGTTTTGAAACTTTATGTAGCTGTTAAGACAATGTCAGACAATGTCAGACAATGCCCTGTCAGACAATGTCTGGTGGTACTTTGTGTCAATGTGTAGTGTATTTTGTGTTTATATATATGTATATGTATATGTATATATATATGTGTGTGTGTGTGTGTGTGGCCACCCAGAACATTATGCTTGGGCTTGGAATGGTGAGAAAAATAGGAGAGGATAAAGGGCCCTATATAAAAACCACATGTTTGGTTGGAATCAGCTCTTGATTTTTCTCGCTTCTTGCAGGGCAAGTCATATGTTTAAATAAATGTTGTTTTAATAGTATATGTTTGTCTATGTTGTTCTGTGTTATTTCCAAGACTTGGAAGAGGGTCAAACCCTCTCTGATAACAACAATACAAAAAGGCTTTATTTAAGAATAAATGGTTTGCCTGGAAAAAGTATGAAATGAAATATTTGTATGTGGAATTATTTATGCATTGGAATTGTTTAGAATGGAAGTGAATGAGTTCATTTGGTGATACCTAAGTGTGTGTGTTAGCCCTCAAACCCCACACCCCACCCACTCTCTCCCAGGCTGTGAAAGAAATAATGAACTGTAGATTTTATTGTTGTAAAAGTAATTGAAAAGTAATAGTAAGTGTTTGCATGAGAAGAGTTTTATGAAGGAGATGGAGAAAGTGAAGGAGGAGGAGGAGATAAGGGTGAAGGATGGGTGAGAAGAGTTTTATGGAAATGCATATGAAGGAGAGAAACCTATTTTTTGGTGATGAGTTCCCCCCCCCCGTCTCTTTCGGCTGGCTGTGTTGCTTTACAAGCGAGAGAGAGACAGGAAGAAGAAGGGGCGGAGCTGTTCTTTTGAAACTTTTTTTTCCTCTGCTTAGAATTGCGATTTGTGAAGAGTGGAACAGGGGAAATTTGATATCCACTCTTGCTGCGTAGCACAAACGTCACCCATTGGCTTTGGTATATCATTATATGGGTGATATTTTAATTGGAGCACCAAAGACACAATCTAATTGGCTTTCAGAAATACAACATGATTTACGTCTTTATGGAATGCAAGTTGCCCCAGAAAAAATACAGTTGCATTCTCCCTATCTTCATTTAAGGCATACAATGTTGCAATCTTATTTTGCCCCAGCTTTTCCTCATTTGAGCCTACCCAAAGTTATTTCCTTGGTCAATTTGCAACAATTATTAGGCACCCTTAATTGGGTTTGCCCGTAGTTTTCTTTACCTACAAATTTGCTCAGTCCATTATTTGATTTATTGACCAAAGGAAAACAACCTGAAAATTTCATTGTAGTGCCATCTGCAGCACTTGCCACAGTGGAACAAATTAATGACATCTTGAATACTCAATTTGTGGACAGAATTCCACATAAAAATTGTCAGTTAACACTTTTGATTTTTCCTACTAATCAATTCCCTACAGGAGTATTAGCTGTGATAAAAGTAAAAAAATATATTGTATTGAATGACTTTATTTACCCCACACCCCATCCCAAAATGTTTTATTTTTTATCCAGGTGGTTGCTGAAATAATAACCTTAGGATCCACATGAGCTTGCCATCAAAATGGAACTGATTTAATTAATTTTTTTTTCTATTCCAAAATCTGATATTCAATTTTATTTTCAGGATAACTTATCTCTTCAGTATATAGGCTGTATTTCATGTCATCTGCCTAAAGATCCTTGACTTGCTTGTTTAATGACTTTTTCCTTTCCTGTCCATCTACTGTTTTCTCCTTCTCCCTTGCCACAAGCTCCTACTGTCTTTTGGAGTAGGAGCTGGAGGGAGAACGAGAGGAGCAATTGCTTACAAGGATCCTCATGATGTTACCTAAAAAATGTCCTACACTGCAATACAGTCCTCACCACAATGCTCAGAATTAGCTGCTGCTATCTTGGCTTTTCACACCTTTTCTCAACAGTCTTTTAACTTAATCTCTGACTCTCATTATGTGTGCCAACTTATTTTTAATCTTCCAGGTGCTTACATCACGCCCAGGATTGACTCCAGTCTTATGATTTTGTTTTTCCCTTGACAGCAGCTGCTACAAGATATTTTATTTTTCATATGCGCAGTCACTCTTTCCTTCCTGGGCCTATTTTTTTTTATGTCTTCCTAATCCCCGTGTTTTTGCCCCTAATCAACTATGGCAAATGGATGTTACCCATATTCTCTTTTTAGCTCCCTGGAAATGTATTCATTTATCTATTGATACTTATTCAGGAACAATTTGAGCCACGCCTTACAACCTGGAATATTGTTTTTACTCATGGCCTTCTCTATAATTCCATGGGTCAAGCCATTGTGGAACGTGCTAATTGGTCCTTTAAGAACTGCCTTCACAAACAAATAAAAAAGGACAGATCTAGAGTACCCAATTTGTCATGGGTAACACAACAAAAAAAAGTATTATTTACATTACACCAATTGAATATTTCCATTCAAAATTCGACCACTTATCAGAGACACTTTCAACAGAAAACAAGCTTGCCTCCACTGCTGGTATATTATTGGGCATTACCAGACAAAGCATGGTTGGGACCAGTCCCTGGATCCAGCCCCAGAAATGGCCAAGGTGACTCTACAGATGGCACAGTAACCAATCCAATCTGGCATGCCAGTTGGCCAGTGACATGGGGAAATGTAAAGAACTTGAACGCCAAAGCACAGGCAGTGCGACAACAGCAACAAGTAGAGCAAATCCCCGGAAACTGTGTGCTACCATTTTTGCGGTTTTAACTGCAAATTCCTTAGCCATCATTTGTTTGTGTCTGATCATTAACATCTGCCCTTTGACAACAGCAACTGTCATCTCACCCAATCATTCGAGCAACTAATGAAGCAAAATCTATGGGTACAGTTGGCTAACAGCACACAAAATAATGTATTTTGCTTATTTGAAATGTATGACATGAAAAATTTGCTTTCTATATGTTTAATCTGTTTGTACCCCTTCTGCAGTAATTCAAAACTTCACTGACTTGAGCAGAATTTTATTCAATGGGAACTTTAACTATAAAGCTATATCTAGATGGGGGGTTACTGCTTATTATCCACCCCGTGATGCTATTGCTTTGCATACCCCGGTGATAGCTATCCCGGCAAAAATAACATGTGCAAAAATAGTTGATTGTACTTCTTCAAGTACAAAACCTCACTGTCATCGCATTAGTTCACCTGTTTTAAACTGCACAGCTTTTGAAGAGACTTTCTTTCATTATGGACATATTTGGCTACTACAAGGATGGTTTTTCACATGTGGTCAAGAAACTTTTAATTATATTCCTGCTAATATTAGTGAAACACAGTGTTGCTTCAGCTGGCTGATTCCTGTTTTGCTTTCCAAACAACAAGCTCACTCAAACCGTTCTCGACATGGGGTCATGCTAGACAGCACTTGTGACTCTGAGGCAACATTACTTAATAAGGCAGAATATGTGGCACTGACCATGTCTTTAGTGGGTGTGCCAGGACTTGCTATTCGTGCCCACCTGAACATTAATGCTATTTCTTCAGCTATGTCAGCAATCAACCATGAACTACAAGATTTGAGAAAAGCTATTTTGTAAAATCACGCTGCTATTGATTATTTGCTTCTGCGCCAACATTTGGGTTGTAAAAGTTTTGAGGGAATGTGTTGTTTTAATATTTCTGATAATTCACGAACCATTCAGCACCAAATTCATATTTTACACAATTTGGCCTCTGATTTGAAAATTGATACTTTAGGATCTTGGTGGATGCTGTTTTGTATTCCTTCACTTTGCAATATATGTATCAGAGCTTTAAATCCCAGCAGATCCTTTTTCACATTGCCCCAGGATCAAATTTTGGCCCTATATAAACAACTGCAAGGATGCTCTTCTCCTGCTTATAATCCTTTTATTAACCCCGCTTACGACGATATTTCGTCTAACAAAATAAAAAGGAGTGAGATGTAGAGGTGAGAGACAGATAAAGGTTGTGATCGGAAAACTGTCCCTCCTAGCGTGTGCCCCTTCTCTCTGCATCTATCTCCCCCTCTCACATCACCATAGCAATGTGAAAGTGCATAGCTCTGTGTGACCTTGCTTGTCTGATAACAGCTCGCACCAACAATGCCCACTTTTCCCTCTTTCTGGCCTCTTGCTCTCTATCCTTAACCATTGGTAAGGAGATTAACCAATGAAGTGCTATTGCTAGGCTGTTGCCATGTTAAACCTTTTCCTGCTTGTAATACTGTATATAAAGAATAAACTGCTGCGTGTCGGCGGCCATTATTTGCACCCTGCAATGACTGAGCACTGATTACTACACAGGGGGTTGGATTAAAAGACCTCCAAGGTTCTTCCAGCCTTATAATTCTATGATTCTACTGTACATTTTATCGATCTAGAACTAACCAGCAGGCCCTATATCTTACTGAACTTCACATACAGCATATAACACCATTAAATATCCGTGGTGATGCAGTGGTTAGAATGCAGTATTGCAAGCTAATTCTGCCGACTGCACACATTTCAATTCTCTCCGGTTCAAGGTTGACTCAGCCTTCCATCCTTCCAAGGTTGGTAAAAGGAGGACCCAGATTGTTGGGGGCAATATGTTGACCCTGTAAACTGCTTAGAGAGAGCTGTAAAGCACAGTATATAAGTTTGCTATTGCTATCTTTGAACACTATATATAATGAGCAACAAATATAGTATATGTTATATACTATCTTTCCTGCCCAGGAAATTACTTATTCTCAAATTGTTCCTTTTTTAAAGGTTTAGTTAAAATATTGTAGGAAGGGTCCCCTATCCAGAATAAAATATTCCACAGAATAAGAAAAGAAGCAGAATAGAATATTTCTCCTAAAGGAAAAGAGGATAAAAATCTCCTAACAAAGGTAGAAAGTAGCCCCAGTCCTCCACTAAAACAGCCCACAGGTAAACTTAGTTTTAAAGATGTTTCATTCATAAAACAAATAAAGGACTGAAATTGATTATGCAGGCTGAGGATAAATCAGGAAAACACAATGCTTAGAATTTATATTTCCCCTTGCCTTTAGGGCCAGACATGACCACACATGCCACAAAAGAAAATCTTGCAACAACAATTGAAATACTAAAACTAGTCTAAAGAACATAGAAAGAACACATTTTCATTTAAATACTAACACACCAATAACAACAATAAAAACTCACTAACTCACAACACCAGTTCACCAGCTGCCACCAGGAATGCATGCTGTTATCACTGTTGTTATTGGGCCAATAAACAGAAACCTCCTTTCCAACTGGAGCCTGCCTCGAATTTATTTTCCCTTTGCCTGCATTTATTTCCAGGTTTAGTATAAAATACAGACTGGATTTAACTTCCAACAATATATTCTTTATATTTATTATATTTGGTATTTTTGGTATTATTGCTTTATGCTAATAAACTTTTGCATCTAGTTAAAAAAAGAAAGAGAGAGGAGAGAAGTGGGAGAAAGAGGGAAGGGAAAGGAAGAGAAGGGATTTATTTTCTTATCAGACCACACACCAAAATATCTGTATAAAAGTTGGAGTGATATTTCTTCCCAGACATTCTAAAATAATAGAGAGCTTTTAAGGTTCTATGTCTAGGCTACTTTCATAGAAAATCATGGTGATCTGCAGAAGATGGTATCCCACATGATCAAAGGACTAAAGCATATTCTATATCATATTATCACACTTCAGCTTTTAGATTTGGGAGCAGAGGAAGGTAAGAAAATGATTGAGGAAGGATAAGATTTTCATAACATTTTAAACTGTCACTGTTAAGACATATAAGAGATTGACAGGAAAATATAAATAATCACAAGGAATCAATAACAAATTAACTGAAAGATGTACCATTCTGGTTGTATAAGTAGATTGTGTCATTGGTCTGTAATTTATAACCACACAAGATGACTGATAAAATTACACAATGTAAGTAAGTAATACATTATTTATTTTTAAATTATATTCCATTTTACACTGCATTGGTTTTTAAAAGAGGTTATTGAAACTGAAGAGTTTTATTTTGAAGGAAAAACAGCAATGAAGGGCACCAATTTAGATAATTTTCCAAATTCTGACTGAGGCTCCATGCCAGTTTTCTCCTGAAAATCACTCGTGCTATAAGAACATCATGTTTCCAATATGTGAGTCTGCAACAAAAGCCTGATTGGTTTAATGGAATTTACTTCTTTTTTTTGTAATATATTTTATTGATTTTTTTAAAAAACATAAATCACTTAATAATTGGTGAACAGTGTATTGTCTGGGTTACGTTTGTAAAACAATCACTAATAATTGATTTCTATAATCCATAATCCATAATCCACATAATAGTTTCAGTTGATTTCCTCTTTTCCCAAAATATTGAGTTGATAGATAACAATTAAATATATAATTTTTCCCAATAGTCCTAAAAATAATAATCACATCAATATAATATTTTTTTTCTATACAATCATTCTGGTTGCCTTATCATAGATCCTGTTACAGTCCTTATTTTAATTTGTTTCTCCCACCAAATTCTAGATATTCTTACTGGTTAAGATTTTCTCAAAAATTAATTACATTTAAGAATTTAACTCTATTTTTCCATATGAACCATCTCACACTTTTATATTTCTTAAAAAAATAGATAAAACAGTAGAAAAAAGAAAGAAAAGTAAGAGTAAAGAAGCATAAAAAATAACATACTACTTAAAATATATATCCCTCCTAAGCTAATATGTATTTCTAAATTTCTTATTCTTTTTAACCATAATTAAAAATATGTTTAATCTTTAAACATTCCATTTAATACATCTGGTCATCTAACCCTTTAACTCTTATTCAAAACATTTTTTATCCATTATAATTTTCTTAAATTCAATCACATTTAAATATCTAAAACTGTCAAAACCCATTTCTATTCTATTTCTATCTATATCCTCTGATCTAAAAACAAATCTCACTTTCCCCTGGGTTCTGCCATACTCCCAAGGGGTGGGGATATACCTGCAGGGTTATTGCTTTCACTTCCTCTATTTGCTACAATGTAACCTTTTGTTTTGTTTATTGCTTCTGTATCTGCTGCCTGCTACAATGTAACAATTTGCTTCCTACACTGCATCTCTCTCTGAATGTTTCTCTCCCTAACCTGTCAGCTAGGAAAAGTGGGGGAGAAAGAAATACAAGCTCCGGAGCCTGGCTTATTTCTCCAGTCTCAAAAAGAGGTGCGAAGAGCTGCTTGAACATTGTGCTATGACCGGGGCTGGACTGATGTTATCTCCCCTTTCCCACAATGGACTTAACACCTGGGGATTGGCTGGTCTGAACCATCCGGATGAACTGTGGGGTGGGCTTTGCTTGGGGACAATTTAAAGTATCGATCTGTAAAGGAATCCCTCAGATCCTGTCCATTATGCCGCTATCAACTACTTTTAATAAAAGTTCCTGTTGGAGGAAACCATCTCCAAGAGTTCTGCTTTCTTAAGATGTGGGATTGAAACATTTCCTTTATCAAAACATTTCCTTTATCTAAGTCATTTCAACTTTTTTATATTACTCATATCAAAAACATTTCCTTTATCTAAGTCATTTCAACTTTTTTATATTACTCATATCAAGAAAGAGAACAAAAAAGGGAAAAAAGCATACTATATTATATTTAGAGAATTCATCCCTCTTAGAGTGACATATATATTTGAAAACCTTTCTATTTCTTTAACCATATTCAAACAAATGTTTCTTTTTTAAGTATTCTCTCTGGTAAGTCCCATCATCTATTTTCTTAGTTTCCACTTTAGTCTTTTTCTTTTGCCCAGTGTCTTTCTTAATCAATGTATTTTGCTGAATTTAAAAGTTTTTCCGTATGTTCATAAATGTTGCTGTAGATTTAAAAAGTAAATCAGGAGAAGTGTCTTTGTACGGGACTTCTGTCTTTCCTTGTTTGTTGAAAATCTTTTTCTTTTTCTTTCTCTCCACTTCACTTATCATTTCCTTTCTCTCCAATGTTTCTGACATCTCTACAGATAATTTTATCCAGTCTGTTTTCTTGTCTTCAGATTTATTTTGTAGTATCAAGGGATAAGTTGTTTTTTTCCAATTCTTGTGAATTTTTTTCCACTAGGATTAAATCATGTTTTCCATAATAATAATAAACTTTATTACAGTCGTAGACCAGCAATAGCCAGCACTTTTTACAATATATATTAAATAATAATAATAATAATAATAATAATAATAATAATAATAATAATAATAATAATA
>NW_015387462.1:306667-310472 GCF_001527695.2 Protobothrops mucrosquamatus | reverse complement strand
AGAATATCGAAGAGAGCCCATAAGAGCCCAGTTTATGATCTATCGCCTGCTTCCAGGGGGAAGGAAAGTTGTCAGTCAGCACTAATGGGGACAATCCCTCTGGAAAGAAATGCATTTTAAGCCAGTGAATGATCATCATCTTCCAGGCTCTTACCTGGATTTGGGGCATGCCTGTCTCAATTCTTAATTGGGCATTTGGAGTTCCTTTGGGTGCAGCTAAGATGGCTCGCAGGAATTTGGTTTGTATGGTTTCCAGCAAGTTTTTCTTTGCAAAGATTCCTGTTTGTGCCCCATATAGAATTTGCGACAATGTTTTGGCCTCGAAATGTTTTAAGGCAGCAGGTACTAATTGACCTCCGCCTGTGTAAAAGTAATGTTTGATTGCATTTAAGGACCTATTGGCTGTTTGCAATGTATGATCCAGGTGTGCCTTCCATGTCCCTTGCGAGTGGAAAACCACCCCAAGGTATCTAAATGTTCTAACCTGTTCCAAGCTATGTCCTTCTATTTTCCAGGAGTATTGGCTGGGTCTTTTAGCAAAAACTAAAATTTTTGATTTATCAAAGTTAAGGACCAACTTGTTCTGTCTGCAGTAGCCAAGTGTTGCCCTAATTGCTCTCTTCAGTCCTACAGGAGTTTGCGAAATAATAACCGCATCGTCGGCATACAGAAGAATCAGGATTTTGCGATGTGCTAGGTTGGGCGGATGCAGATCAGGGTTCTGTAAGAGATTGATCAGGGGGTTGATATAGAAGTTAAAAAGGGAGGGAGACAGGATGCAACCCTGCCATACCCCTTTTTGTACCCTTACTAAGCCGGTTAAAGTCCCTTGGGGATTACACCTCATTTTCAGGGTGGAATTGGCATACAATTTTTGTATGAGGAAAAGGAGGCGTTGTTTATCAATAGTAGTGCCTTCTAATTTCTCCCATAGGGTGTTCCTAGATATTGAGTCGAAGGCCTGTTTAAAATCGAGGAAGGCCACAAACAGAGAGGATTTTTTTTCTATGTGTATTTTTGTACTAGATGGTGAAGTACCAAGATATGATCCGCTGTTGATCTTCCTTCTCTAAAACCGGCTTGTTCATCTTTAATTATCCCCCCCCCCTGAAATTAGCCAATCCTGAAGTTTATAGTTTAGATGTTTGGCATACATTTTACTAATAACACTCAGAAGACTAATGGGTCTATAATTTCCTGGGTCATTTCTACTACCTTTTTTATAGATTGGTATGATAATTGCTAATCCCCAATCTCTTGGCATATGACCTGTTCTATCTATAAATGTAAACAGAGATGCTAAAAGTGGAGCCCACCAGCTAGAATTATTTTTTATTATTTCTGGCAGGACATTGTCAGCACCGGGTGCCTTATTAGTCTTGAGGGCTCCAATCAATTGGGATATCTCGCCTGGTGTAACAGGGGGCCAATAAGGGGTTTGGTCCAAATTAATTTGGCTCTCATTAGTTACATAGTCAGGGTCTGCATATAGCTCTCTAAAATATTCTTCCCAGGCATGAATCGGTACCTGATTAGGGGGGATTTCCCCAATCCTCTGGTAATGTGCCAAAAAAGGGATGTATTTTTTCTCCTGACTGATGCAATTAGTCTATGCCAAGACCTCTTCAGAGCCGCCCTTTTCTTTTCTTTTAGAAGAGTCTTATATTGTGCCTTCAACTGCTTTAAGCAGTGAGTGTGATCCTCAGAAGGGGCATTTTTACTTTTTCTGTATTCCTTGTTATATATATATATATATATATATATATATATTTAGTTGCACCCAATCCCTGTCAAACCATCTTTTATTCTTTAAAACTGGCTTTTTGGGGTGAGCTAATATTCTGTTAATGAGAACCGATTTCAAATTTAAAATTAAAGTTTCAAACCCCTCTAAATATGATCCTTCAAACTTATTCCTTAATAGAGATGTATGTAATTCTATGGTTTCTGGGGCTAACATCCATTCAGTAACTTCCTTTGCATTTTTCTCTGACCATTTAATTTTTATCTAGGTATTTTGGTTCTCTAACCTAGGTAGATAGGTTGAGCCAGCCCTTAGCAGTTTCTGGTGTAATGTAAA
This sequence comes from Protobothrops mucrosquamatus, assembly GCF_001527695.2. NCBI lineage: Eukaryota > Metazoa > Chordata > Lepidosauria > Squamata > Viperidae > Protobothrops > Protobothrops mucrosquamatus. Next base: position 308,392 of record NW_015387462.1, on the reverse strand, counting down.
AGTAAGGATTAGTGGATCGTGATCGCTTTCCAGTCACGAGTCTACCTCCATCTTCTGCAGGAACTTCAGGAGGCCGTATGATGTTATCCAATAATCAACTGTGGATGTTCTTCCTGCTCCCTGATAAGTATAGTCTGCTGGGTAGTCATCCCATGTGGAGCCATTAGGGATACAAAGGTCTAAGCGTACAGTCATCTGTCTTACACAAAGACCTGCCCGATTTGCCTTGGTGTCTTTAAATTGTCTGGCAAGCAGGGGTTCTCAGGAGAATGTACCAGGGTACATTCACATCATAATGGATCTTAAATTGATTAAATAATGCTTGATCGTTTGGGCCCATCCTAGCGTTTAAGTCCCCCCCCCAATAATTATTGCTGCTGTGGGATATTTATCTAAGCAGCCCAGGATAAAATCTCCCAGATCTTATTGATCAGATTATTCTTGTTGAATGGGGGAATATAAATATTAAAAAGCAAAATCTTCAGCTGTTTAAATAAAAGTAGGGTAGTCACAACCCATGGCTGCAGAGGTGGCAATGGTATATGTTAAGTCCAGAGAATAATGGCGCTTGAGACGATGCATTTCTAACAAGTCTTTATTCTCTGCTTCCAATCTACGAACAACCCGAGCAGATGCACGCAGGCCTCTATTTATACCTTCTGATCCCCGGGCAAATCCAACCAATCACAAGGCGGTCTTTTCCCGCCTTGCGCATGTGCGCAAGGCCAGCGCCACTCAGTCTGGTCCCGGCCAGCTTTTGCAAATGCCCGGGACTCTTGCAACGTCCCGAGCCTGCTTTTGCAGGCTCAGGACACAACACCCCTCCCCCCTAGATGAAATAATACTGCGCCCATATGGACGCCATCATAGTAATGGTTTGTATAATTAGCTGTTGAGTTAATGTCACACAGTGTGTGTAAAGTGTGGGGCTGTTCCGACGTACAGAGACCCAATGGCCCCAACATCATTTTCGTAGAGTCAACCAGCCTGGACCTCTAGTTCAGTTATTACTATTTACATGCTCAGCTTACGTAATCTGCAAGGTATTTGGGAGGGCCTTTGACCCTTAGCGACCTTCTCGGACCTGGGGAACTTGTAGTGTTTTCCCTGTTGCTTCCCACACTAGGTGAATTGACCTGTGGTTGTCTTGTGACTTCTGTTTGACTTTCCTGCCCGTCTCCTAGGCTCGAAGTCAGGACTCTGTCGATCGCTATACCTGGTTGACCTACCACCTATGGAGTTTTCCAACCCCTCTGAACTCATCTCCATGTTTCCTGACGGAGTGTGGTTTTCCTGGCTCCTTTCTGTAGTGATAGGGTCTAGGGATGCCTCCCTGTTAGCCCTTATTCATGGGGACATCCTTCTATGAGCCATTTCTGCAAAGGACGTGTTCCCCCTTTGCTTTGCCTGCTCTCTTGCATATTGTGAGTTGTGAGTATGCTCCCAGTTATTCTCCATGTCTGGAGTATTGTTTGTGAGGTGTGGATAATTAGTATACCTCCGGTGGGACTCCCAGGCTGGAGTGTGTGTGGGGGTGTCTGTGTGCCCCCTTCCCCATGAATTGCTACCTGAATCTCCTGTGGAACTTGGGTGTTGAGTACCCGTGTCGTTCCCCACAACCGTTGTTGGCAGCTGATTCTGATTCCCAGAATGCATTCCCCATTCCTCCTCCCCCCCTAGAGGAGACTGAGGAGGAACCCCAGGCGAGTCCCGCCTCACACGTAG
>NW_015387462.1:304095-305891 GCF_001527695.2 Protobothrops mucrosquamatus | reverse complement strand
GTGTGCCCCCTTCCCCATGAATTGCTACCTGAATCTCCTGTGGAACTTGGGTGTTGAGTACCCGTGTCGTTCCCCACAACCGTTGTTGGCAGCTGATTCTGATTCCCAGAATGCATTCCCCATTCCTCCTCCCCCCCTAGAGGAGACTGAGGAGGAACCCCAGGCGAGTCCCGCCTCACACGTAGTTGATCAATGTGGCAACGAAGAACGCGGCCGTCTTCCAGGGACACCTCGTAGGACAGAGGCCCCGAGACCTTGCAGACCACAGCCGGGACCCAGAGGTGTCCAGGCCCGTAGTTCCTGGCCCAGACAGGATCACCTTCACGCAGGACCTGTGGTGGGTGTGGCTGAGACACCTGTGAAGCTACACGCTCCGGATGCAGCCTGTCCAATTTAGTCACGAGCCGACGACCCCAACGGAGTTCGGCCGGGCACTTACCTGTGGCAGTGCACGGAGTAGTACGATGGGCTAGAAGAAAGTCAGCCAACCTGTGATGCCAATTGCCATAAGTCAGCTTCTTGAGGGCGTCCTTGGCGACACGGACCATCCGTTCAGCCAGACCGTTGGTGGAAGGATGGAAAGGAGCCGAAGCAGTGTGGCGGATCATGTTGGCCTGTAGAAACCCCTGAAACTCAGTAGAAGTAAATTGAGGACCGTTATCTGACACCAGAACATCTGGCACCCCTTGTGCAGCAAAAATGTTTCTCAACACTTGAATAGTCTTGGCAGCTGTGGTAGATGACACAGGCACGACCTCCAGCCACTTGGAATGGCTATCAACAACAACCAGGAAGAATTGTCCCTGAAAGGGCCCAGTGTAATCTATATGTATTCTAGACCATGGAGTGTGTGTTTCCTCCCACCTGTGCACAGGGGCCTGGGGCATTTCAGGCTTGGACTGCTGGCATGCATGACACCCATGTACCTGGGCCTCGATGGCCCGATCAATGCCAGGCCACCACAGGTGGCTGCGCGCAAGCGCCTTCATCCTGATGATTCCAGGGTGGCCCTCATGTAATGAAATCAAGATTCTAGTCCTCAAGGAGGCCGGGATCACAACTCTCGATCCCTAGAGGAGGCAGCCATTGAAAGTGGACAATTCGTGCCTCTTGACCCAAAAACGTTGAAAATCCTCCGCAGGGCACCTGTCAGGCCAACCTGACAGCACCCATGACAGCACGCGTTTGAGTGTGTGGTCAGTGGCAGTTTCAGCAGCCACATCCCTAGCATTGAGGGGACACTCAGGAAACTCCTGAATGGACAATATGTGTACAGCAGGAGCAGTATCAGGCTCCACAGTAGGCAATGGCAGCCTACTCAATGCATCTGCATGACCCATTTCCTTGCCAGGCTTGTGGACCAGTGAATAGTCATAAGCTGACAGGAAGATGGACCAACGCAGCATACGAGGGGACAAGATGTGAGGTGTTTGTTTGGATGTAGTGAATAACCCCAGCAAAGGCTTGTGGTCAGTAAAGACCGTAAAATGGCGGCCATAGATAAAGTCATGGAACTTTTTAATTCCAGCCACAAGAGCCAAAGCCTCCCTATCAATTTGAGCATAGTTTCGCTCAGCAGCAGATAAAGTCCTAGAGTACGTCATCAAAATAAGGACACACGCCAGGAATACCCCTCAGGGTGTTTTCCATTACACTCTGAAAAATGCCAGGAGCGACATTCACCCCAAACTGTAACCTCTTCACCTTGAAAGCCCCACGATGGGTGACAATAGTTTGGGCCTCAGCTGCTGCATCATCAACAGGCAGCTGTTGATATGCTTGAGCCAGATCAAGCT
>NW_015387462.1:290369-303568 GCF_001527695.2 Protobothrops mucrosquamatus | reverse complement strand
TCATCAAAATAAGGACACACGCCAGGAATACCCCTCAGGGTGTTTTCCATTACACTCTGAAAAATGCCAGGAGCGACATTCACCCCAAACTGTAACCTCTTCACCTTGAAAGCCCCACGATGGGTGACAATAGTTTGGGCCTCAGCTGCTGCATCATCAACAGGCAGCTGTTGATATGCTTGAGCCAGATCAAGCTTAGAGAATTTTTTTCCCTCCTTGAGAGAAGCCAGAATGTGGCTCACTACAGGCACAGGATAAGCATGTTGCTGTAGGGCCTTGTTTAGTGTGCACTTGTAGTCAGCACAAATCCGGATGTCCCCGCTTGCCTTTAAAGGCGTTACAATGGGGGTTTCCCATGGGCTGGAATCTACAGGCTCTAGAATGCTTTGCTGGAGCAACTTGTCCAGTTCAGCGTCAATCTTACTCTTAAGAGCAAATGGTACTTTCCTAGGTTTAACCCTGATGGGCTGTACCGTTGGATCTAGCTTTAGTGAAACTGGAGGTCCTGTGTAGGACCCTAGTTCAGAACTGAACACATCTGCAAACTCCTTGCATACGTCTGCAAGGGTCTCTGTTTGCAACTTATGTAGCCCTGTTACTTGTATTCCCAAGGCCTCAAACCAATCAAGTCCAATGAGACTCGTTCACTCACCCCCCACAACCAACACGTCTAGGGGGCCTGCAAAATTCTTATACTGTACCTTAAGGGTGGCCTCCCCTTAACGCACACTTGAGAATTTTGGAAATCCGTAAGGATTACATTAGAAGGCCTTAACGAAACTCGCTGGCCACTGCTGCTGCAGATTTTGTGAAATGTGTTGAGGGAAATTATGGATAGGGCAGACCCCGTGTCAAGTTCCATCGACAATGGAACTCCCTACAATTTCACTTTAAGAGATAATTTCTTTTTAAGGGGTTTGTGTGTGCCTATTCTTAAAATGTTCCGGCGTGTTGCACAGAACCCCACCCTGTTTTGACTGGGCACCCTGGTACCTTTCAGATTCAATTCTTCCTTCGGTTGTACCTTCTGTCGACCCAGGCAGACCGCAGCGATGTGGCCTTTCTTCCTGCACGCTCGGCAAATGGCGGAACGGAACCGACATTCCGCTCGCTTGTGGCGTCCACCACATCCGAGGCAACGAAGCTCAGCTGGGCCCTTGTCCTGACGATCTTTGGACCTCCTCCCAGCTGCTTGGTAAAGCTTGTCCACCTCTTCTTCAGGATCTTCCGAATCCTCTCGCACGTCTTCCTTGTGGATTGTGGCGGTCTCTGGAGCGCTTCGATTAGGCCGCATGTTCTTGACCGCCCCACCTGCAGCTTCTTCTGCTGAAACCTCTCGCAGAGCATCTTGGAAAGAGACATCTTCCTTGGCGAACAGCTTCTGCTGTAAGTCTCTGTTCCTCAGTTCGCACACAAAACGATCACGCAGTCTTTCCTCTAAGTCCTTGAAATCACACGGTTTAGCTGCTCTTCTCAAAGCTGCAATGTATTCTTTTGCTGATTCCCCAGCTCGCTGATCCCTCTGTTCAAATGTGTGCCTCCAAGCAATGACAGATTGCTTGGGCTGGAAGTGTTCCTTTAAAACTTTCTTCATTTCGGAGTATGACACCGTTTCCAGTGAGGCCGGGGTGATTAGGTTCTCGGCGATCTCAAAGGCGTCTTGCCCACAAACGCACAACATTGTGGCAGCCTTTAAGCCTTCCTCCCTTATCTGGTTTACGCGGAAGTAAGTCTCGACTCTTGCAACGTAAGATTCCCACTTCTCGGGGTGAGAGAAGTCGAATTCCACTAAATGCCCAACTTTCGCCATGATCGAGGATCAGGGTCTTCTTCAGCCGCACGCACCCTCCAGCGATTTCGTACTGGCAGGATAAATGCTGACTTCAACGCCGTTTTTCCTCTTCAGGACTTCTTTGGGTGAGTCTTCAAGCTTCCCTAGCTGTATAGACTGGATCCCATCCTCGTCGCGAGTGTTAAGTGCGGAGAATAATGGCGCTTGAGACGATGCATTTCTAACAAGTCTTTATTCTCTGCTTCCAATCTACGAACAACCCGAGCAGAGACACGCAGGCCTCTATTTATACCTTCTGATCCCCGGGCAAATCCAACCAATCACAAGGCGGTCTTTTCCCGCCTTGCGCATGCGCGCAAGGCCGGCGCCACTCAGTCTGGTCCCGGGCAGCTTTTGCAAATGCCCGGGACTCTTGCAACGTCCCGAGCCTGCTTTTGCAGGCTCAGGACACAACAGTATACATTTAAAATGCAAAGATGTATTCACTAATGTCACAATGCCCCCTTTAGCTCTCCCACCCACCTTACTTGGAACTGCTGGGATATAGTTACCCCAGTAACCATCTAACTGTGTCTCTGTAGAGGCCCAGGTTTCCTGTAAAAAGAGAATGTCAAATTGTGATATGTAGTCCAAAAATGTTGGTCTTTTGATGGCACAGACCAACCCGCTATATTCCAGGTTATAATGGAGAGGGGGTCATCTTTTGCAGCTCGTCAGGAGATTTGCTTTATACAAAGGGAAGTTGTAGGGTTGTTGCAATGGCTTGAGGTGTCATCCTGCATGAAATTGGCCTTCTCTAAATGGAGGGGAGCCCCATCAAAATTCTGTGTAGACTCCTGGGAAATTTGTTTGAGGTATGAAGATTTAGCACCAGCTAACAAGACTTGCCATTCCGGAACCTCTTCTCTAGGTGTAGAGCAGGGGGTTATTAGGTCATGTTCCATTTGGCTTTGCAATGATGGCACTGACAGGGGTCCTCTCTCTCGAGAGATTGATATGTTGCAGAAGGTATCATCGGAAAGTCATATAAGGATGCTAGCATCTCCTTCTCTTTTGGGGCTTCTAGTGGCCCCTGTGTATCTTGGCTTCTGCTTTCCATGAACTCATATTCTTGCAAACTCTTGCCCCCAGGGAGGGAAGTAAGAGGCTCAATTATAGGGGAAACCAAATCAATAAGCGGTTCGGCTGTATCGATTGTGACCAATAAGGATTTCTTTAGATTTTCTAACTTGAGTAGTATATTATCTTGTTCACTCCTTGGGAGAGCACCAAAAGCATTAATGAGCCCAGTTTCCGTGCTATTAAGTACATCTTCTGTAAGTGCTGGCTTACTCCCACTTTCTCCCACTCCTTTTCTCTGGGCTGAGGATGCGGAAGAGACAGCAACCTTGGGAGCTCGCATGTTAACAATTAAGGGTTTAACTCTTTCCTCGCAGAAAACTCTGATGGGAGAGATTTGAAAGGAGGCTATATAAGCCTTCATCTTAAATAGCATCAGTGGTATGGTGGACTGTTTAAAGGAGAGAAATGTCCGCTTCCAATTTGGGGCATCAGGGAGCCACTCCACAGTATGTAGATCAATCTGCCCCCAATGACAGTGCAGAAGCTGGCTTAGGGAATTTAGTATAGCATTCTTGGAGTTCCAGCGACCATGATTAACCCTGTTCATGTGGATTCTCAGCACAACCTGATGTGTTTGTAGTGAGCGATGTGGTTGATGTGATTGGTGTAATTGTAAATGGGATGCTTTATTGTCTTCCCATGAAACTTCTCTATTGATACCTCCTCCTCTTGTTGCCTTAGCTGGAGAAAGACTGTTTTTCCGAGTGGGCTGCCATCTTCTAGTAGGCTCTTTATCTGTCCCCCAGAGTCTGTGCTCATTTTCCTCCCCTCTTTCTTCCTTCTCCTGATTACTGGATCTACCCATGTCTGCTGCAGAGACTTCAGTGGAAGTGTTTGTAGTCCAATGCTGCACCTGGAGCAGAACAGCTATATCTTTTTTCAGTGTCTTTATATCATGTTGAATGGTTATTAGCTGTTCAAATATTGAAACTAAAGTTTGTGCTGTGAGAAGACATTGCTTTGCCATAAACTCTGTTGTATTCTCCCACGGTAAGCACTCCCCACTCTGAGTTAGATTGTTGTTGTCAACCTTCTTAGTCTTTATCTTAGTCTCCATGCCGGCTGTATCTGGACTCATTATTTGTGAAAATAGCTGGCTGTCATTTTGCTCTCCTCCCCCCAGATTGGGAAAGTCCAGTATCTGCTGTTTTGTCAGATCTCTTTGCAAGTCCCGTTCTAGTCTCTCTGGCTTGTTGGAAATGGAGGGAGGGGAAATAGTTTTACTTACAAAACTCTTGCCAACAAAGTGCTCCTCAATTTTTGGTTGTTTTGCATTCTTTGCTGGTAGGAGAGATCCCGGGCTGGTGCCACAGCGTTTCCTTCTTTTACCCATGCCTCCGTCCTCTTCCTGTGGCTTCTATTTCCAAAATATACTGGCCTCTCCAGTATATATACTTTATAAAAAGTCTTTGACTATTATAAAAAGGTCAAACAAGGTTTTAAAAGGGTTTAAAAATAGGTTAAAAAGGGTTAAAATAGGTTAAAATAGGATAAAAATAGGTTAAAAATGCAATGTTAAAAGGGATTAAAAAGTTAAAAGTTAAAATAAAAATAAAAGAAATAATAATAATAAAAAGAAGCTTTTGCTTTTGGAGGAGCTCTTTACAGCCTTTGCTGCCTGTCCACCATCTTGGCTCCACTCCTTAAATCATGTTTCCTTGTTTTCTTAAGTTCCATCTTTAAGTCTCTATTCTCAATTCTATATCCATTTATCTGTTTTATCTGCTCCTTCTCTGTTGTTGTTTTCTGGGAATTTTTTTGTTGTAGAATTAACTTAGAAATAGATTGATTTATATTTTCAAAGTTGTTTTGGATTTCCTTGTGGTTTAAAGTCATTGTTGTTTGAATTAGTTGCAGTATACTATATATCTCCTCCTGTGACGTATTTATGTTTTCTTGATATATTCTTTCTACATGTCTCTGATCCATGATAGCTAAGAATTTGAGTTTTCCTCTTCCTTCCTTTTCTCTGTAAATAGCTTTAGAGTCCCAATTAGATAGATATTTGTAATCCAAATCGTTCAAAAAAGATTTTTTTCCTAAAATTTATAATCCTCTCTTTGTTTACAGCTCAGATTATTGTCTTTTTTTCCCAGCTGTTCTTTGTTGTTAAAGCTTTGAAGGTCACAGACACAAATTAGCTTTTCCCAGATTTTGCCAAGTCTTATATTAAAATCATAGCTGTCATAGTCTTCATCTGCCACTAGGTGTCAGCAACTATTTGTTTTTCAATTTCCAAAATGAACAATTATCTTTGAAATGAGAATCTTAACCATTAAAACAATTTTAGATTTATCCAGATTTAAATTTTAAGTTTCAGGTTTTATATTTATTTCACTTCCATATATTTTAATCCTCCATAAAAAGATTAATTTGCCACTTCCGTTAGTATAAGGATGGGGCAGAAAACCCCCCTTTGGAGGTATTTTGCTTCTTGGGGATCTTTTCCAGGAAATTAAATGTAAAATAAAAAAGAGAAGATCAAATTCCTCACCCAGTTTCAAATATGCTGTTCACAGTTGTGCTGATTAGTGCTTTTGGACTTCGGTTGCACAAGTAGCTTGGGCTGGTCGATGCAATATGGCCAGCCTTTCTCCTGTCAGGTTAGAAGGCTTTCCCCAAGTCAAACAGAACAGCCGCCAACATTCTAGAATCGCTGGAGCACCTTTTGTCACCTCTCTGGGGCATCTTAGACCCATTTAGGGTCCCCAGGCAGGGCAAAATTAGCTGCGGAGAATCCGCAAGCCCGTGACTGGTTGCTACCGCACAAAACTGGAAGTCCCCTAATGGAATTTACTTTAGTAGGTGTTGAATTTTTCAGATCATCTTGAAAGACACTTGCATATAGAAAGCACTGCAATAAACTAGCCTAGGAATAATTAAAGCATGAACCACCAAAACAAAACCTTTTTCTGAAATGAAATGAAAATGAAAAATGAAAAGCACAAATAAAAACAATCTGTTACTAAATTAATGCTTGCTTGAGTGGAAGGACAATTCTGTCACACTCCAGCCTCATTCTTTGCTATCAAATCTCCAATGTTCCTAAACAGCAGACAGTTAAAGCACCTATGTGGCCACCAGGTGTGTTTTCCTGCTCCACTTTCACCCTAGTGTTTTCTGTTGGCTCAAAAGCTGCTGTCTGGTTTGCCTGATGCACTTTTCTTTCTTCAAGTCTGACCTTCGCACTCTGGTTAACCAGTGCAGAGTCAAGAGCACACACATGCGCGCGCACACACACACACACGTGTGTGTGTGTGTGTGTGTGTGTATACAGAGAGAGGGGGGAACATATACAGACAGACACCAATTTCATTTTCCCAGATTGTCCTGAATATGATCAGTGGCACATTCTCTAGTTCAAAACCTAGAAGATTTTAACAACAATAATAATAGTTGTTATTACTATTACTGTTACTATTATTTTCTTTCTCTTAGGTATTTGATGCTGGACTTTTTTTAAAAAAAAAGATGTATTTCCACCAATGCTCCATTGGAAAATTGCTGATTCAACCACATGATCATGGTCATCATCTTTACTTTTTTAATTACACCAAAGACACCCATGAATAGGGGAACTGTCCATTGGAAGGACACAATAGCTGAGATCCACATTAAGTGTCTTGCAAACTGTTGCCCAGTGTCTATGTCTGGATGGGATTTTCTTAAACTGTCATCAGGACACGAGCAACTTGAAGGTGTGGTGCCGATATGCTCTTAGCCCTGCTCCTGTCACTACTATGTAGTGCTTCCTCCTTTCAAGGTTCAGTAGAAAATTTGAAAATGAGAACCTCCACTTGTCTTCTGCAACAAGGATGTGGACTATGGAATTCCACATTGTGCAGAGACTCCTTTATCAGTGCAGACTGAAAACCAAATTTTCCTTCACAATCTTACATATTAGTTTGCTCATCTTCTTTCTTCATATTGAGACATTGTATTTTTTGTGTATTCCGTTCATTGGCAATTGACGAAGACACATGGTGAAGCAACAAGTCCTTTATTAACCTTCTCCTACAACCAAGCAAGCTGTAAAAGGCACGCAGGCCTTTTATAGGGCCTGAGACCCAGACAGTGTTAACCAATAGGAACTTACCGTTTTCACACCTTGCGCATGTGCACAAGGCTGGCGCCGCTCTGACTGGTCCCGGGCAGCTTTTGGTTTGCCCGGGACCGTTTGCAACAATTCTGAGCCAGCTTTTCTGCTCTAGCAGGCTCAGGACACAACACCCCTCCCCCCTAGATAAAACACACCTAGCTTTACGCACAGGTACATTGGTCAAAAGGCAGGGAGAGTGGAGTTACTCTGGTCTGCACACAGGCAAGACACTATGACAAAATAATTACTAAATTAAACAAAATGTATCCAAAATCATAACAGTATATGACACCCTTTCCAGAGTGTTAACCCACATCCAGCTACAGATCAGCAAGGTTCCCCATGTGTTGACAGAGACCTCACATAATCTCCTAGATGTTTGGGTGGGCACTTGGCTCGCTGCAACCTTCTAATGTCCGGTGAGTGTGCCTGGCTTACCTGCTCACCTGCCAGGCTAGGCAGGCCAGGACTTTGATGCCCCAAATACCCAGGTGCCCCACCCAGCTGCTGACTGGCTGGACCCTCTGAGTCCAAGCCAGTATACCTTGGAGGGGTGGAAGTCCCCGAGTCCACAATGGACTCCTCTTGGGAACTTTGTCCCTCAAGCCCAAGGCCAGCAGTTGGAGTGGCCTGAGTGGCGGAAGTGCCCCAGTACTCCGAAGCCCCCGTGCATGTGCCAGAGGTGCCAGAGTCAGGAGCCACCTCCATGGCAAACCCCCCTTGCTAATGACTTCCTTTTCGGAACAATAACTGAATTGTGAAACTGCCCCTGATGGAATTCCCTGTCTATGGCTGTGTTTGAGTTGTGTGGATACCCCTGGTGCGACTCCCTGTCAGGAGCACTATCTGATGTGTTTGGATAATGTGGATACCCCCGGTGCAACTCCCTGTCTGGAGCAATAACTGAGGGTTAGTGCTGGATGACTCCCAGACAGCCTCAGCGACCGTCTCAGCAGCTTGTGAGCTACTGTTAGGACTGGAACCCAGTAACCCAGAATGCGGATTATGGTCCTCCTCCCCCCCCCAGAGAAGAACCAGGAGCGGAAACGTGGCTGTTAAGCCTCCAGCAGAGTTGATCTATATGTCTGCGGATAACACGGCCATCATCCAAGGCTACTTCGTATGATAACGGTCCAAAGACCTTGCATACCACTGCTGTGACCCAGAGATGTCCAGGCCCATAGTTCCGTGCCCAGACCAGATCGCCCACCTGCAGTCTCCTAGGTGCCCGCAGTTGTGACACCTGTGAAGCCACCCGGTCTGGGTGCAACCTGTCCAGTTTGGTGATGAGGCAGCGACCCCCACGGAGTTCTGCAGGGCTCTTCCCTGTGGCTGTGCAAGGTGTGGTGGAGTGTGCAAGAAGGAAATCTGCTAACCTGTGATGCCAGTTACCGTAAGTCAGTTTCTTGAGAGCATCTTTGGTGGTGCGCACCATTCTCTCTGCTTGGCCATTGGATGATGGGTGGAACGGAGCAGACGTCGCATGCCGGATCAAGTTGGCCTGACGAAAAGCCTGGAACTCAAAAGAGGTAAATTGGGGGCCATTATCTGAAACCAGGACATCTGGAAGTCCATGTGAGGTGAAAATTCCTCTCAACACCTGGATGGTCCTGGCAGTAGTAGTGGAGGAAACAGGAACAACCTCTAGCCACTTGGAATGGCTGTCAACGAGGAAAAGGAAGAATTGTCCCTGAAAGGGCCCAGCATAATCTATATGTACCCGTGACCACAGGGTTTGAGTTTTCTCCCACCTATGTACTGGAGCCTGAGGCATTTCAGGCCTTGACTGCTGGCACACTTGGCACCCGTGCACCTGAGCCTCGATGGCTTTATTGAGCCCAGGCCACCAGAGATAGCTGCGCACAAGCGCTTTCATCCTTACTATACCTGGATGTCCCTCATGCAGAGAGAGCAAGATTCTAGACCTCAATGAGGCTGGGATGACTACCCTACTACCCCATAACAGGCACCCCTTGAAAGTGGAAAGTTCATGCTTCCTTTGCCAGAAGCTTTGAAACTCTGTATCTGGACACGTGTCAGGTCATCCTGACAACACCCATGTCAGCACGCGTGTGAGCGTGTCATCAGTGGCAGTTTCTATAGCCACGTCCCTGGCATTGAGGGGAGATTCAGGCAACTCCTGAATGGAGAGAATGTTAATGGCAGGAGCAGAATCTGCCTCTATTTGTTTGAGAGGCAATCTGCTGAGGCCGTCTGCGTGGCCCATCTCGTTGCCCAATTTGTGAATTAGAATATAATCATATGCTGACAGGAAAATTGACCATCTCAGCATATGTGGAGAAATAATATGTGGTGTCTGTTAGTTGTAAACAAGCCCAGCAAACGCTTGTGGTCTGTGTAGACTGTGAAATGGCGGCCATATAAGAAATCATGAAATTTCTTTATGCCAGCCACTATGGCCAAGGCTTCTCTGTCAATCTGAGCGTAATTCCGCTCTGCAGATGACAGAGTCCTTGAATAATATGCTACAGGGACTTGTGTCCCATCAGCCTTCAGGTGGCTAAGTACCGCTCCCACCCCATAAGGAGATGCATCGCATGCGATGCATACAGGCAGTTGCTCATTGAAATGCGCTAATACAGCATTTGAAGAGAGCAAGGCCTTAACCTCATTGAAACTCCTTTCATGGACTTTAGTCCACTTCCATGGAGCCTGCTTGTCTAAGAGCTGGTGTAACGGCTCTGCCACTGCAGCCTTATGTGGGAGGAATGCGTGATAGAAATTTAATAGTCCCAAGAAAGCTTGCAGCTCACTCTTGGACTTGGGGCTTGGGGCCTGCTGAATCGCTTGCAGCTTGGATTCAGCAGGATGGATGCCTTGGGCATCAATCCTGAATCCTAAGAATTCAGTGGAAGTGACTCCAATTTTATATTTGTCTTGCTTCAATTTAAGGCCTGCTTTGCGGAAACGCAACAAGACAGCCCTTAACCTTTCTGCTATATTTTGAGATGACTCCCCAGCAATGAGGACGTCATCAAAATAGGGACAGACCCCAGGAGTACCACGAAGTGTGCATTCCATGACACTTTGGAATATGCCAGGGGCTACATTAACCCCAAATTGTAGTCTCTTAACCTTAAAGGCCCCTCTGTGTGTTACAATTGTCTGGGCCTCTGCAGTTGCCTCATTAACAGGTAGCTGTTGATAGGCCTGTGCCAAATCAAGTTTCGCAAAAAGGCGCTCCCCTTTGAGGGAGGCCAGAATGTGGCTTACCACAGGCACTGGATATGCGTGCTGTTGCAACGCTTTATTCAATGTGCACTTATAGTCTGCGCATATGCAGACTTCTCCATTAGCTTTTAAAGGCGTTACTATGGGGGTTTCCCATGGACTAGAGTCCACAGGTTCTAAAATGCCCTGCTGGAGCAATTTGTCCAGCTCTGCATCTATCTTGCTTTTGAGGGCAAAAGGCACCCTTCTAGGTTTGACCCTGATGGGTGTGATAGTTGGGTCTAAATGTAATGCAATGGGGGGGCCCTTTGTAGGATCCTAGCTCTGAGCTAAACACATCAGCAAACTCCTTGCAGACTTCTGCAAGGCCCAACGTTTGCAAGCTGTGAAGCCCAGTCACTTGGATTCCCAGAGCCTCGAACCAATCGAGTCCAATAAGACTCATGCATTCACTCCCAACTACCACCACATCCAGGAAACCTTCAAAATCCTTAAGCTGAACTTTGAGCGTGGCCTCCCCCTTCACACTGACTTTGGAATTCTGAAAGTCAGTGAGTATTAAATTTGATGGCTTGAGTTTAACTCGAAGCCCACTACTGCTGCAAATCCTTTTGAAGGTGTCAAGTGAAATGATTGATAGAGCGGACCCTGTGTCCAACTCCATCAATAAGGAAACCCCTTGCAACTTCATGTCAATGCAAAGTTTTTTCTTAAGGGGCTTGTGTGTCCCTGTCCTCAGAATACTCCTGCGCAATGCACAGAAACCCACCCTTTGTTAGCTGGGGACCCTGGTACCTTTCTGAAGCAATTCTTCTGTGGGAATAATACCTTTGCAGTTCATGTGCAGGCTGCCATGCAGCTGTACCACGTGGATGGAAGAAGGATGAAGAAGGAGGAAGAAGGAACAAAGAACATTCACCCCCTCTTGCAAACTCCCCCCACTCCTCCTATTTACAAGGCTTGTAAAGTGTGCTTACTGTCACGTACCTATATGTTAATATGTACCTGCCCCCTTCTTACCTTCTGTAACCACCCATTTTATCCCAAAGACAATAAAAGGGGGCTTTGGACTCAGCTCTGGGTGACTCATCCCAGACATGCTCTAGGCTCTCATCACGAGAAGTCCTTGTGTCGTGTCGTTCATTTGCGGCCTTCATGAGAAGCCCACCAGACATCTGCAACTGGTGACCCCGACGTGATTGTCCCAAAGATGATACGTCCTTGAACCTCTCATTCTCATCGCCTGGAAGAGGCTTGTGCACACGATATTGTCTGAGACAAGACAAATATCTACTCGTGAGTATGAGAGGAGGGTTTTCTAAATCGCAAGCAGCGAACTTGCAAGAACTTAGAGAACTAACCAAGTCCTCAATTATTATATTAAAAAAACAATGGAAAATTACTCCCTATTTTGGCAAAATCTGACCTTGTTGAATTATTGTCCTATATTTGGAAACAATGTCCGGCATATCCGGAAAAGGGCTTGCTCAAAGTGACTACGTGGAAAAAATTGGGTACCTATTTCCATGAGAGTCCAAGAGCCCCTGCAAAAATTCTATCCACATGGCTCGTAGTCCTTGAATGCCTCATTTTACACGAGAAAGGACTCACAGACGCCACTTTGCCACCTGGAGAGTTGTCAGAACCTCCGCCTTATCAAAAAATGACTCAAAAAGATCCACTAGAGGCCTTTCCTGTCAGCTCTCTTTGTTTTTTCAGCTCCTCCTAGCCCTCCTACTGTGACTCCCCCCCTTTCCCCCCTTTCTCAATTGCTAATTCCTCCCCCTCTCCTATGAGTACAACCAAGTAAAACTTCTCCCTCCTAAAGCATCTTTAATTGGATTCCCAGTTTCTTCTCACTCCTCTGCAATGCGTTTTGAACAATTGGAATGTTTTGAAACTTCATGTAGCTGTTAAGTTTAACCCTGTCAGACAATGTCTTTGTGTTGAAGTGTAATGTGTTTTGTGTATATGTATATATGTGTGTGTGTGTGTGTGGCCACCCAGAACATTATGCTTGGACTTGGAATGGTGAGAAAAATAGGAGATGATAAAGGGCCCTATATAAAAACCACATGTTTGGTTGAAATCAGCTCTTGATTTTTCTCGCTTCTTGCAGGACAAGTCATATGTTTAAATAAATGTTGTTTTAACAGTATTTGTGTATATATGTTTGTCTATGTTGTTCTGTGTTATTTCCAAGACTTAGAAGAGGGTCTAACCCTCTCTGATAACAACAATACAAAAAGGCCTTATTTAAGAATAAAAGATTTGCCTGGAAAAAGTATGAAATGAAATATTTGTATGTGGAATTATTTATGAAAGCAGTTAGAATGGAAGTGAATGAGTTCATTTGGTGATACCTAAGTGTGTGTGTTAGCCCTCAAGCCCCACCCCCCATCCACTCTCTCCCAGGCTGTGAAAGAAATAATGAACTGTAGATTTTATTGTTGTAAAAGTAATTGAAAAGTAATAGTAAGTGTTTGCATGAGAAGAGGTTTATGAAGGAAATGGAGAAAGTGAGGGAGGAGGAGGAGATAGATAAGGATGAAGGATGGATGAGAAGAGTTTTATGGAAAGGCATATGACGGAGAGAAACCTATTTTTTGGTGATGAGTCCCCCCCCTCTCTTTCGGCTGGCTGTGTTGCTTTACAAGCGAGAGAGAGAGAGACGGGGGGGAAAGAGGGGGGGGAGCTGTTCATTTGAAATTTTTTTCCCTCTGCTTAGAATTGCATTTGAGAAGGGTGGAACAGAGGGGAAATTTGATATCCACTCTTGCTGCGTAGCACAAACATCACCCATTGGATTATATGGGTGATATTCTAATTGGAACACCAAAGACTCAATCTAATTGGCTTTCAGAAATACAACATGATTTAAGTCTTTTTGGAATGCAAGTTACCCCAGCTTTTCCTCATTTGAGCCTACCCAAAATTATTTCATTGGTCAATTTACAGCAATTGTTAGGCATCCTCTTTGCCTACAAATTTGCT
>NW_015387462.1:288514-290102 GCF_001527695.2 Protobothrops mucrosquamatus | reverse complement strand
GGACGCACACGAGCTTACCATCAAAATGGAACTGATTTAATTAATATTGTTTTTTCTATTCCAAAATCTAATTTTCAATTTTATTTTCAGGATAACTTATCTCTTCAGTATATAGGCTGTATTTCATATCACCTGCCTAAAGATCTTTGACTTGCTTGTTTAATGACTTTTTCCTTTCCTGTCCATCCTCTGCTTTCTTTTTCTTCCTTGCCACAAGCTCCTATGTCTTTAGGAGTAGGAGCTGGAGGGAGAACGAGAGGAGAAGTTGCTTACAAAGATCCTCATGATGTTACCTAAAAAGTGTCCTACACTGCAATACAGTCCTCACCACAATGCTCAGAATTAGCTGCTGCTATCTTGGCTTTTCGCACCTTTTCTCAACATCCTTTTAACTTACTCTCTGACTCTCATTATGTGTGCCAACTTATTTTTAATCTTCCAGGTGCTTACATCACACCCAGGATTGACCCCAATTTTATGACTTTGTTTTTCCCTTGATAGCAGCTGCTACAAGATATTTTATTTTTTATATGCGCAGTCATTTTTCCCTTCCTGGGCCTATTTTTTTTTTTTATGTTTTCTTAAACCCCGTATTTTTGCCACTAATCAACTATGGCAAATGGATGTTACCCATATTTTTTTTGGCCTTGGGTAACCCCTTTTCCTTACAAACTGATAATGGGCCAGCCTATTTTTCAGTGGCTTTTTTACAATTTTATACAACTTGGAATATTGTTTTTACTCATGGCTTTCCCTATCATTCCACGGGTCAAGCCATCGTGAAATGTGCTAATTGGTCCTTTAAGAACTGTCTTCACAAACAAATAAAAAAGGACGGATCTAGAGTACCCAATTTGTCATGGGTAACACAACAACAAAAACATTACACCAATTGAATATTTCCATTCAAAATTTGACCACTTATCAGAGACACTTTCAACAGAAAACAAGCCTGCCTCCACCACTAGTATATTATTGGGCATTATCAGACAAAGCATGGATGGGACCGGTCCCTCTGATCACTTAGGGGCGAGACTACGCTGCTGTGCTTGCTCCTCCCAGAAATGGCCAAGGTGACTCTACAGATAGCACAGCGACCAATCCAATCCCGACATGCCAGTCGGCCAGTGACATGGGGAGATGTAAAGAACTTGAACACCAAAGTACAGGCAGTGCGACAACAGCAACAAGTAGAACAAATCCCCAGAGAACCTGTGTGCTACCATTTTTGCGGTTAACTGCAAATTCCTTAGCCATCATTTGTTTGTGTCTGATCATTAACATCTGCCCTTTGACAACAGCAACCGTCATCCCACCACTACCACCAATCATTCAAGCAATGAATGAAGCAAAATCTATGGGTGCAGCTGGCTAACATCACACAAAATAATGTATTTTGCTTATCTGAAATGTATGACATGAAAAATTTGCTTTTTATATGTTTAATCTGTTTGTACCCCTTCTGCAGTAATTCAAAACTTCACTGGCTTGAATAGAATTTTATTTAATGGGAACTTTAACTATAAAGCTATATCTAGATGGAGAGTTACTGCTTATTATCCACCCTCTGACGCTATTGCTTGGCACA
>NW_015387462.1:282958-288379 GCF_001527695.2 Protobothrops mucrosquamatus | reverse complement strand
ATGCAAAATCGTTTAGCTTTAGATTATTTGTTAGCAAAAGAAGGAGGTGTATGTGGGAAATTTAATCTTACAAATTGTTGTATTGAAATTGAAAAATGAAATGTTTGGTTCTTGGTTCCCCAAACTTCCTGGACTCCAAGCTATTGTAGCTTTAATTGGACTGATTGCTTCAGGATGTATTGTAATACCTTGTGTTTTAGCCATTTTTGTAAAAATCATGTCAAATAGTTTATCTTAGCAGAAAAATGTGCAACAGCTCAAGTAATGGCTCTATGGCAACACTCTGACCCAGTACGATATCATCTTTTAACTATGGAAGCTGACCATAATGACATCAACACAGGAGACAGACTGTCCCATCCTGAGTTATCAACTGAAGGAAAACTTACTACCTTTAAAGCCAACCCATTTATCGAACTGACCAATGAATCAGAAGATAAAGATGACTTGGCAAACTTTAGTTTGCATAGTACCAGCATGTATGAAATGCAAATGTTGTGTTGTTCCATTCAATGCCTTCCTTCCCTACTACAGACATGCAAAGGTTTTTTATTCTCTCAAGGGAAGGACATATTAATAGCTGAAAAACAATCACTTTTAAGCCTTGCAGACGCACCTGTTGAAAAAACAAAAACAGAGGAGATGTGGGAATAATACCTTTGCAGTTCATGTGCAGGCTGCCATGCAGCTGTACCACGTGGATGGAAGAAGGATGAAGAAGGAGGAAGAAGGAACAAAGAACATTCACCCCCTCTTGCAAACTCCCCCCACTCCTCCTATTTACAAGGCTTGTAAAGTGTGCTTACTGTCACGTACCTATATGTTAATATGTACCTGCCCCCTTCTTACCTTCTGTAACCACCCATTTTATCCCAAAGACAATAAAAGGGGGCTTTGGAGTCAGCTCTGGGCGACTCATCCCAGACATGCTCTAGGCTCTCATCACGAGAAGTCCTTGTGTCGTGTCGTTCATTTGCGGCCTTCATGAGAAGCCCACCAGACATCTGCATTCTTCCTGAGGTTGGACCTTCTGGCGACCCAAACAGACGGAGGCGATGTGGCCTTGCCTTCCACATGCCCGGCAAATGGTGGAGCGGAATCTGCAATCAGCTCGCTTGTGGCGTCCTCCGCACCTGAAGCACTGAAGAGCAGCTGCGGCCTTGTCTGGACATCCCTTCGGCCTTCTTTCTGCTGGCTGGTGAAGTCTGTCCACCTCTTCTTCAGGATCCGCTTCTGAATCTTTCCGGGCATCCTCTTGATTGACCGTCACGGTGGCTGGAGGGTTCCTGGTGAGCCGCAAAGCCTTCACAGCGCTGCCTGCTGCTTCCTCAGCTGCAACCTCTCTTAAAGCATCTTGAAACGATACTTCTTCTTTCACAAAAATCTTCTGTTGCAGTTATCTGCTACATAGGCCACACACGAAACGATCTCGCAGCCTCTCTTCCAGGTCCTTGAACTCACAAGGCCTGGCTGCTTGTCTTAAGGCAGTGATGAAGTCCGCAGCAGATTCACCCGGCCTCTGGTCTCTCTGCTCGAATGCATGCCTCCAAGCGATGACAGACAATTTAGGCTGGAAATGTTCCTTCAACATCTTCTTCAAATCAGCATATGATACTGACTCCAGAAGTGCAGGGGCCACCAGATTTTCCGCGATGTCAAAAGCTTCCTGTCTACAGGCACACAGAAGAGTTGCTGCCTTCAGGCCGTTTTCCCTGATCTGATTTACTCTAAAGTAGTTCTCCACCCTTGCTACGTATGAATTCCATCTCTCAGGGTGGGAAACATCAAAGTCTGTCAAGCGGCCACTCTTCGACATTGTAAATCTTTATGTCCTTCGCTAATTGCCTCCTCTGCAAGCTAGTATTTTGGAAAGGGTCCTTTTGCTGATCTCACCTCCAGTGATGCGGTACTGGCAGTCCGAGTTGTGAGTGCAGGACGCCGTCTTACATCTTCAGAACCTTCTAGGTAAGTTCTTATTTGTTCCTTTTGCTTGCAGGGATCCCACCTTTGTCGCCACTTTTGTGTATTCTGTTCGTTGGCAATTGATGAAGACACATGGTAAAGCAACAAGTCCTTTATTAACCTTCTCCTACAACCAAGCAAGCTGTAAAAGGCACGCAGGCTTTTATAGGGCCTGAGACCCAGACAATGTTAACCAATAGGATCTGACCGTTTTCACGCCTTGTGCATGCGCGCAAAGCTGGCGCTGCTCTGTCTGGTCCCGGGCAGTTTTTGGTTTGCCTGGGACCGTTTGCAACAATCCTGAGCCTGCTTTTCTGCTCTAGCAGGTTCAGGACACAACAGTATTGAGGCATATATTCTCTATATTACATACAGTAAGAACTAGCATTTCTAAAAGCAAGTAAGCATTAATGTTTAGGTAAGTAGGGTGAGCCTGACTCCAAGGCCACATGGAGATACAAAAGCAATACAAAAGAGACAATTATTTTGCTCAAATCACCTTCCTTTTTGGTCATTTTCCACCACTTCCTGGAAATTTTTTCGTTGCATTTATGTAGTACTATTGGGATCCCTCTTAAATGCAATGCTTATTTTAAAACTGGAAGATTGTGAATTCTTCCACATTAAAAAAATCCTGCTGGAATTCTTGATTAAAGGTTAAAATATCTTACAATTTAAATATCAATGACTTACTTATACATTCCTTTGCAGTTAGATTTCCAGCTAAGCCCAGTGCACCTGCACATCTTGGAGTGATGGTGCCTCTTGTTAAGAATTCAATGCATGTCTAATACTACTGTAATAACAAAAATAAAACATATTTGGTGCAGAATAAATTACTTTCTCTCCAAGATAACCACAGTCCCCAAGTCATTGCTCTGGTTTTTCCTCACCATTTCTTGCCATTTATCTTTAGAAGTGCTATTCTCAGCCTGAACTGAGCTACAAAGAATGAGGGTGAAGCTTTAAGCTCCTAGATTCATGGTTTGGGTGTGTATATCCACATAAAAAAGAAATCTCAGCTGTACACAAAGCTGAATCCATTGTGCCAAAAGGATCCAAGTGAAGCACGCACATAAAATGAAATCCTTCTGGACTCGTTTAAAGAGACTTCAATTAGATAAATCCTGTTTGCTCAAATGCTGAGGGGAAAGTTTTTCATGCAGGCTTTTCTCTGCGGTCGGCTAATATGTAGGAAAACTCATCAGAGGAGAAATGAATTCAGGAGCAGAGGAGAATGAAGAAATACATGGAACTCTACATTGATCCAATTTAGTAGGCTTAGCATGAAAATTTATCAGATGACATAAAAGAGCTTCTGTCCCCTATCAAAAAGAAATGGGTAAATTGATCCAACTCATTTCAGGATTAAATCTTCTAACTGCAAAATCCTATGTTTTACCAGTTCTTCACACAGCAGCAGCAGCAGAGGTACTATGGTTCAAATGTTTGAATTTTATAGGCAGGAATTAAAGACAAACTTGAGAAATGGATACACCGATTTCTGCATACTTTTTCATATTGTCTGCTGTTGGTTTCTCTGCTCTGACTTCTATAGCAAGAGAATACCTAGAATGTAAGTGAAGGTTTAACTCAGAGGTCCCCATCCTTTTGGGCACCAGGGACCAGTTTCATGGAAAAAGATTTTTCCACGGACCGGAGAGTGCGTGGTTTTGTGTGCTGCCTGCATCCCACGGATGAGGCTTTGCTTGTTTGTGCTGACTGGCTATTGGATCAGGGGTTGGGGACCCTGGTTTAACTTACCTATTTTCTTATAAAGAAGGAAGTCAGAAAACTAAGGGACCTTTGAAGGAGAAGAGGTCAGTGAAGAGTTAATATTAAATAAAGCCCTCTGAGTAAACAAGAAACAAATATTGATATCCTTCCCCAATTTGAAATTCTACATTACCAATGTAAGAGCCTAGATGAAAGGAGATAACATTAATATATCAAATTTCAATATAAGCATATTTGGAGGTGATGATGTAATACTTTCATGATTCATGCTATATTCTTACATACTTCCACTATAAATTCACTGGGGAAAATGTAGGCCACCTCCAGGATATATGCCATTTTCATAACACAAAATCATTGTTTTTTTTAAATCCACAAACTGAAACTTTCCCACTGCCATATAAATATTTATCAGAAACATAATGGAATAATAGGGTTGGAAGGGGATTTTGAGGTCTTCTAGTCCAACTCCTTGTCCAAGCCATGACTCTTAATACCCATCCCCCAAAAATGGTTGTCCAACTTGTGTCTTCAAGTTGGACACAGTTCTAGGCCAACACAGTTTTAGGCTGCATTAAGAGAGGGATAGAATCAAGATCACGTAAACTGATAATGCCACTTTATAATGCCTTGGTAAGGCCACACTTGGAATGCTGCATCCAGTTTTGGTCACCACGATGTAAAAAAATGTTGAGACTCTAGAAAAAGTACAGAGAAGAGCAATAAAGATGATCAGGGGACTGGAGGCTAAAACATATGAAGGACGGTTGCTCAAATTGGGTATGTCTACTTTTAAGGAAGAGAAGGACTAGGGGTCACATGATAAGAAGAGGGAGTCAAGCTATTCTCCAAAGCAGCTGAAGGCAGGACAAGAAGCAATGGATGGAACCTAATCAAAGAGAGAAGCAACCTAGAAGTAAGGAGAAATTTCCTGACAGAACAATTAATCAGTGGAACAACCTGCCTCCAGAAGTTGTGAATGCTCCAACACTGGAAGTTTTCAAAAGAGACTGGACAACCATTTGTCTGAAATGGTATAGAGTTTCCTGCCTGAGCAGGGGGCTGGACTAGAAGACCTCCAAGGTTCTTTCCAACTCTGATATTTGATGACGGAACACCTGCAACTTTAGGAAGTAGCTCTACCACTGCTTAATACAGACCTGGGCATTTTATAGTCCCCAGGCCACTCTGGTCCTTTGGCTGTCCCTGTCCAGACCTCATGAAATCAATCAGAAATTAGAAATCAAATGTAACTAAGTGT
Source organism: Protobothrops mucrosquamatus (assembly GCF_001527695.2). Taxonomy (NCBI): domain Eukaryota; kingdom Metazoa; phylum Chordata; class Lepidosauria; order Squamata; family Viperidae; genus Protobothrops; species Protobothrops mucrosquamatus. Next base: position 283,419 of record NW_015387462.1, on the reverse strand, counting down.
AGCCATGCATGCAATACAACTGCATTGCTTTTATGTTGCAAGCAATTGCTTTTTCAATTTACATACGTGTGTGCATGCATGCATGCATACTGATATACCTTCACAGCCCTATTGGTTCAGTCTTCCACAACAGTCCCAGTGTAAGGACCTACCCCACTTTGCATCTTAAGAAGACAGAACTCCTGGAATATTTCTTCCAACAGGCATCTTTATTAAGAGAAAGCTGGATATAGGCGTTCTAAACAGGACTTGGGGTGAAAATTTTCCAACTCAAGATTTTAAAGGGGTCCCCCCTTTAGCCACCCCCATCACCCCCTTCTCCCAGAGACAGTCTCAGGCATTTCATCCCCACCCCTTTCCTCACTACCGAGAGGAAACTTCAGGAAGGATCACATGAAAGCTAATGACCCCCATTGTTATTGTTAGTCCATTTGGTGATATCCACATCCAGTCTCTTTGAA
>NW_015387462.1:273762-279183 GCF_001527695.2 Protobothrops mucrosquamatus | reverse complement strand
CTAATGACCCCCATTGTTATTGTTAGTCCATTTGGTGATATCCACATCCAGTCTCTTTGAAGTAGGCTGAAGGAAGTGAGAGCCATAAAGCCCCTTTGTTCACCCCCTTCCCTTCATCGTATGACAGAATCCAGAGCAGACAGAAATGCGGGGTTTCATAATTGATAACTACAGATGGAATATATTTGGATTCTGACACCAGTTTCTCATGTGGCCTCTTGAGAAAATTAATTGCCCACCCCTGGTTTAATAGCTTTAATTACCAGGAATTTCCTCCTTACTCTGAGTTTTGAGATCCCTCATGAAGCTTCCATTTCCTCATTCTTATTCTGCCCTCAGGAATAAATTCATACACTTCCCAAACATTTGAAGACTGCTGTGATGATTCCCCTTAGCCTTTTCTTCTTTAACCATTCTCCATAGGCTTTAGCCTGCAAGCCCCTCATAATCTTCTCTCGACTCTTTCTAAGACCTTAGTATCATTCTTGTGTTGTGAGGATAACACATATTATTCCAGGTATGATCTGACCAGTGCAATACAGAGTGCAACTATTACTTCCTGTGATCTCAGTGCAATAGCTGTTATGCAACCCAACATTGCATTCTTTTCACAGCTGCAGCACAGTCCAGTGTTTTAGAGAAGAAAAGGCAATGCCATTTGATGTGAGATGAATGAATAGTACCTAATTGCAACAGAATTTTTGGTCTGCGGTTAGATTTATTTAGAGTTGGAACTGAATCATGCCTGTACCAGTTACCGCTATAAAACTTTTAACAATTAGGGTCAATACATGTGAAGATAGTCAGCAGGCTATTCTTCACTTTTATCTCATTTTGTTATCTAAAACAGAGTTCTCCAACTTTTTCAGCTTTGCAGATTGGTGGGGGGAGGGGAAGAGGGGATGGTTCTGCATGAGCAGTGGGCAAGCATGTGCGCGCTTTTCCCCGCTGTTCATACAAGTGGAGACGCATGCATGCGCAGGCACACACACCACTTCTGCAGCCAGGTTCCGAATGATTTAAGGCCCGGAGGTGGGACACAGTCTGGGGGTTGGGGACACATTATTCTTCATACCTCTGTGCAACTGCCTTCCATTGGTTAGATTGGTATTCTCAGGGTTTTAATCACATCCTCTTTTCACTATTTCCCACTTGGATCTAATAGTTGATTAAGGCCTCTCAAAAGGTGGCAGAGAGTTGGATTCTAGCAGTGTATCTGGAGTGATTTTTTTTTTCTTTGTGGTTGTCATTTCATTTTATGATGAGATTGTTAGCTACCACAAAGCTTTCAAGACTATGCAACAGAGAAATGAAACAAGCACATAAATATAAGTGTGTGAGTCCTCGCTGGAATGAAGCTCTGAAGCATTAAGAATGGATTACTTTTTATGGCAGCTTTGAGATGCTGAACTATGAATGGAGATGCAACTAAAGATGTCTCTGATGTCATTTGAAACACAGGAACAATGGGATGATTAATCTCTTTTCTCTGGAGACCATGATATGCTTTTCATGAAGAAGGCAAAATCTCTTAGAACGCTTTTCCCAGAGAGGCCTGCCTGTTGCTACATTGCAATGATTTGGCACCATATAAAGATATTATTTTCCATGTTTTTAAACCTGAACTATTTTCACCTGCATCTTATTAATACTGTTTCTCACTGGGTTTCTAATTTCTGAGTTATCTTTTAACATTGATTTTATTTTAAACAATCTAACAAGTCAAAGCTGGGAATTTTAAATCATGAGGTGAAAAATATATTTGATCTGCAAATAAACTCATAGTTGCAATGCTTGTACACATCCCTTCTACCATGCACAAAGAAAATTTGATGCCAAGAAGGTTATAAACAATGCTTTTCCTAAGCACCAAGTTTTCTGTGGGCTGCAGTTTTGGTTACATGTGGAAGAGCAGGGGTCTTCAAACTTGGCCCTTTTATGACTTGTGGACTTCAACTCCCAGAATTCCTCAGCCAGAGTGCCTGGATGAGGGATTCTGGGAGTTGAAGTCCACAAGTCATAAAAGGGCCAAGTTTGAAAACCCCTGTGGAAGAAGATTCATTCATTTTTGCCATGTGAAGTAATACAATCCTGACACAAACTTATTGATTCTTTATTGAAAATGAAGTCTCTCAATGGGAATCATGGGGACTAACCTGCTTCTCTCAGGTGGTGGTGAATGGAGAGGAATCTACAAATTGTTCTGTTAACAGGATGGTATTGCTGTCCCTATTGACCAGGCTCTGGCTGGCTGTCGATACAGTGGAAAAGTTAATGGGTTCACCTCCTTCTCATTCAGTCACAGAGAAAAAAGGATTTACAGCAGCCTTAAAATCCCAACCTCTCTATTTTATGCTGATCATTAACCAAGATTATCTCACACCAGAGATTTGTTATACCAAAGAGCACTGACATCACTAACTGCTATTAAGTGTTTTATACTTAAACTCCATAAAAGGGGAGCAAAATGCTCTTGTCAGCAACATGAGGGGAGAAAGACACATTATCAGACACTCTCCAGTGAAAAAGAGCAGCTGCCTACAGCTTTTTGCCTGAGACAGAAATCTCAGGATGTCCTCGGAGACTCTGAAATCCCCTTCATGCCAACTGCTAGCCTTTACTAGACCAGGAGGAAAATATTTGTCAAAGTGCTTCTTTGAGATTGCTATAATCAAAGCTTGGGGGAAAAGCAAAGTCTTCATGCTTTTCAGAAGGCTAGGAGGATGGAGGGGGGCTGCCAAAAGTGATGGGGAAAAGTGTGCCTTCAAGGTGATCAGTTGCAGTTGTGTCTGCTTTCTCGGAGTGGGGGCATCCTTCTCCCTAGGCAACATTGCAAAACTTGCTTCCCTTCTTACTGTTTGTTGGCAGGTTTTATTTATTTCATTTCATTATGTGCTGCTCTATTTCCAGAGAGTCTCAGCAATTTGTGGTTTATAGGGCAAATCAGATCTTGTTGGATTATAATACCCAGGAGCCTATCAAAACAGTTTGGTTTGGCATAGAGTACAATATGAATGCCTTAATGAAGTTATTAAAACAATAATATCCCCACCTGATCCAAAAAATAGTGATGTAACTGCATTATAGGATCTCTTCTAGATTAGATTGCCCTTTTGCCTTTTTCCTAATTGGGAAATGTCAAACATCTCCTAAACCAGAGTTAGACGTTGCCCATTTTTGCCTTTTCATATCCATCCCCAGCCATCTCTAACTCCTAAAAGGCCATTAGCCTTTTCTTTTAAGCTTTCTCTCTCTCTCCATCCCTGGTAAGAAAATATAACCTTAAGGTGGGTTAACCACTACATACTTGTTATTTGCACATTTGCCAATGTTTAAATCTACCCTGGCATTCAAATATATGCCTCTATGCTGTGAAAAACTACACCTCCTCATTCCTGTACATCACCTTGTAGCTAAAACCTAAAAGATACAGTCAAGGTCTATGTTCTTCCACCCTACTTGTTTTGGCCAGCTAGCTACATATCTTTAGACCTCTCATTCACAAAGGCAGTAACTGCCAGGACTCAGTTGATAACTTGAAGAGTCCAACCTGATTTGAGGAATCTACCTGGATTAGAGAGCAGGATTTAGAGAATAAGGACTCTAGACAAGAGGAAAAACAAATCTCCTAAGAGGGAAGTCTGTAGGATGGTGCAGCGATTCAAAGACATCACCAAGTATAAATTCTGAATTATCATTCCTGCTCTTGTCAACTATCTGATATGGCTACCACTTCCTCAAAGACAATTAAAAATATAATTTGTAGCCATGTTTGTTCTTGCAAGATTGATGTTAACTCTGCATAGTAATCCAGACAAGAAGGACAACCAGGAGTACTAACTCTATCTTTAGTAAGGTTATCAACAGAATTTTGCAAGGCAAAGTATTTTTCCTTTCCTTTCTTTTTATTCTCTGAAAAACTAGGGAAGATCGCCTCTGAAACATTTGCCTTCTGTAGGCTGGGACTCTTACATGATGGTGGTTCTATTTCCTGTCTCCCAAGGTCATTCCCACATACTATTACATGAACTCAACTTGAATGCTATCTTGGTCACATCCACATTTTTGTACTGGCTCCATCTGCTTGTAAAGAGTAATCCCTATGTTAGAGAATTTTAATTTCTCTATTGGTGAAAAATAAATCAGAAGCTCTCACAGTTGAGTACATTTTTAGCTGATTGAAATAACTTCTTTTATTCATATATCAAAATATTTACAATACCATACATTCTTCTTTACAGCAACATAGTACAATGAAGACTTCTTACAGAGAAACACAGAGACAGACCCAAGACTGGAAGAATCCAACTCCATACTCAATACCTTTTTGCACAGACTCAGTAGCACTTTCTTCACATTGGCTGACTGAGTTACCACATGACTCTTCCTGCTCATGAATATTCCAACACTCCTCCCTTCATGATAGGAAGAGACATCAAACCTATTGACTTACGGTAATACATTTTCCATAGTGAACACCACCCAATGGTTTAGTCATCATGTCTGCAAAATTATCCTCAAAATAACAATGATGTAAACTAATCAATTTTCCTTTTTCAGCTTCCCTGACATTGCAATACTTAATGTCTACATGTTTACTTCTGTTCTTCACCCTGTCACCAGTTGCCATTTTTATACAGGCAGCATTGTCTTCAAATACCTTTACAGATTCTTTTACATTAATATTTAAATCTTGCAAAAACTGTACATACCATGTTACTTCAGAACACAATTCAGATAAAGCAATGAACTCTGCTTCCGCTGTTGAAATAGCAACAGTTGTTTGTTTTCTGGACTTCCATCCAATCAGAGTCCTTCCAAACAATATTATAATCCCAGAATTTGATTTCCTTGTGTTTATGTCATTTGCATAGTCACTATCGACATAACACTTTAATTTCAATTCCTCAGTAAATATCTGAGAATTCTTTTTACACCCATCCAATGTAACTTTGTAGGTGCAGCAGTAAAACGACTCAAAATGCTTACTGCACAAGCTATGTCTGGTCTGGACCACTGTGATACATATAACAAACTCCCTATTGCTGAGTGATATATCTCTTGATCACAGGTTTCACCTTTGTCCGCACTTAAACTATTATAAAAATCCGTACTCATGGGCGTGGGAGCAGTATTGCTATCTTTCATATTATATTTCTCCAATAACTGCTCAATTTTTCTCCTTTGACTGAGAATATAACCACCTTTTTCATTTTTCTGTCTCTCTACACCGAGATAATTTTTTATTTCTCCCAAATTCTTTAATTCGAATTTCTTTCCTAATTTATCAGCAAATTCCTTGACTTGTGATGCATCCTTTGCGATGAAGCAAAGATCATCCACAAATGATAACAGTAGACAATTCCCTCCTTGTAACTGTCCAGTATATATACAATTATCAGCCTTGCAACTCTTAAATCC
>NW_015387462.1:272520-273706 GCF_001527695.2 Protobothrops mucrosquamatus | reverse complement strand
GTGATGCATCCTTTGCGATGAAGCAAAGATCATCCACAAATGATAACAGTAGACAATTCCCTCCTTGTAACTGTCCAGTATATATACAATTATCAGCCTTGCAACTCTTAAATCCAAGACCCTTTAAAGCAGTATCTAAACAGATATTCCAGTTTCTGGCTGACTGCTTCAGCCCATAAATAGCCTTGCTTAATTTATACACCATGTTAGGCTTTGCAATTTCATACCTGGGTGCTTGGATCATATAAATTTCTTCCTCTAACTCAGCATTGAGAAATGCAGTTGTGATATCAAAGTGCCAGATTTTATGCTTATATGCCGCTGCCAACACCAGTGCTAATCTTATACTCTCACTTTTCACAGTTGGCGCAAATACTTCATCATAGTGCACATTCTTTAATTGTGAAAAACCTTGTGCCACTAACCTGGCCTTATACTGTACATCATTATTTGGTAATACCTTTTTCTTATATACCCACTTACAACCCACAGCTTTGGTTCCCTGTGGCAAAGTCACTGATTTAAATACTTCATGGTCTCCCATGGATTTCATCTCTTTAACAATGGCCTCCTTCCATCTTTCTTGTTCAGCTGTTGGTAATGCCAACACCTCTTTATAACTTCTTGGCTCATACCACACATTGCAAACCTTTACCTTGCTGGCAGAATACCTGTCAGGTGGAATTCCTTTGTTACATCACTCTGACCTACGTGGTATTAACTGCTCCTGTGTCTCAAGTCTTTCTGGCTTCATGTCTTGTTCAGCCTCTCCTCCCTGAACATTGACATCTTCAATAATCATTTTTTTATCATTAGATGAGTTATTGTCGTTAAATAGATCACCGTCATTAAGTGAGACATACCCAGAATTTGCATTAATTCTGTCCCAATTTTGTTCTGCAAAATTAGCAGACCTTGAAATTACAATTCTTTTACCTCCATCGCTAAAGTGATATCCTTTTGACCCAGGCTTATAGCCCACAAACGTGAGCTTTCTTGCCTTTTGCTGTCCCTTTCTTCTGATTGTCTTCGGAATATGTACCCATGCAGTACTTCCAAAAATTCTCAAATGTGCCAGTGATGGCTTTTTCCCATATAGAATGGCATATGGAGTATTATTAATGGAGGAACTCCACAGCCTGTTAACTATATAATTGGCAGTCAATATGGCTTCTCCCCAATATGA
>NW_015387462.1:256389-272126 GCF_001527695.2 Protobothrops mucrosquamatus | reverse complement strand
TTTTTACATCGCCTCTTCCGATGACTTTTGCTTTCTGGCCATTTGCCAAAGCCACAGCTTCTTGTGCTACTGGAACAAACCTGCAAAATAATTCAGAGTCATTAACAATTGTTTGACTTGCCCCACTATCTATTAGCCACTTGTCTCTGTTGTTGCTATAGCAAACTTTTGCAACACCAAAATGTTCCTTTTGCAAATCGGTCTTCTTTGCTTGCACAAATGTCCTTCACTGCAAATTGTTCCTCTGCAAACAGTTCCTTTTCAGATGTGTGCTTGCACCACAAATGTAGCAATTTTTCTCTTGCTGAGCCCTCTGCTTGTACAATCTTTCCTTTGTTGCAACTTGGTCCCATTTGCTGCTTGTTACTTCTCCGGAGACTTGCAGTCTGGACCCCCTCCTCAGGAATTTCACCTCCTCGTGGCTGTTCCTAAAATGGCACTTTTCTTCTTCATTAAGCAAACATGCCTTTAAAGCAGTGGTTCTCAACCTTCCTAATGCCACTACCCTTTAACACAGTTCCTCATGTGGTGACCCCCAACCTTAAGGGCTCTCCAAGCGTGCACCGACGCCGCCCACTCACCCGCCGCGCCCGGGGCTCAGCGCTCCTCGTCTGTTCTCGCCTCACTTCTGAAGGTTGCTGGCTCCAGCTGGCCGGGGAGGGGGGGCAAGAAGGCCGCTCCACCAGCTCCACCCAGCCTGATTGGAGAAGCGCCCAGGCAGGGAGAGAGAGAGAGAGAGAGAGAGAGAGAGAGAGAGAGAGAGAGAGAGAGAGAGAGAGAGAGAGAGAGAGCCAAGAGGGCGCCAGCGCCAGCAGAGCTTAATTCAGCCTCCTCCACTGAAAGGGCCGCGAAGCAGTGCAGCCTCCCTTAGGAGATGCTCGACGGAAACGAATCTGGCACTGCAACTGCCCCCAGCTCGAAGCCGTGTGGAGACGGATAGAGGAGCAGTGTCTCGGTTCCTAAGACCATCGGAAATATGTGTTTTCTGATGATCTTAGGCGACCCCAGTGAAAGGGTCGTTCAACCTCCAAAGGGGTCGTGACCCACAGGTTGAGAACCGCTGCTTTAAAGCCTCAAAATTTAAGTCTTGCTCTTCTTTACACTCAAATATCACAGAAACTGTGTCCCAGGTTTTATCTAAACTGTTCAACACCAATAAAACCTTCTGGGACTCAGGGAATTTAATTCCACGTTGTTCTATGTCCAAAAATAAACTTTGCATTTTATTTAAATGCTGTTCCACAGATTCGCCTGGTTGTAAACAGGCCCTGTAAAGTTTTCTTGACAATTGCACTATATTGCATGCAGAAACATTCACGTGCACAGCTCCCAATTTCAACCAAATCTCCTTTGCAGTCTTTAAATTTGCAACATTTAGAAATTGTTCATCATCTAAATTCAAGATGAGATAAGCCATTACTTGATCATGGCTGTTCTGATCAGCAGCTGCAAACACTTGTGGTGGATTTTCTACGATATACCACAGCTATTTAGCTTTCAGCAAACATTCCATTTTTGCAGCCCACACAATGTAATTTTTCTGTCCCAAACGAGGGACAGAGCTTTCCTTAAATTCCATTGCAGCCATTCTGCTAATTCTGCCTTGTTCTTATACTTTCTGAACACAGGCAATTTCTTCCAGCTTTAAATTACAATGCAGTCATTAGTAAGCTCTGGGCCCATAACCTGTTAGAGAATTTTAATTTCTCTATTGGTGAAAAATAAATCAGAAGCTCTCACAGTTGACTGCATTTTTAGCTGATTCAAATAACTTCTTTTATTCATATATCAAAATATTTACAATACCATACATTCTTCTTTACAGCAACATAGCACAATGAAGACTTCTTACAGAGAGACACAGAGACAGACCCGAGACTGGAAGAATCCAGCTCCAAACTCAATACCCTTTTGCACAGACTCAGTAGCACTTTCTTCACATTGGCTGACTGAGTTACCACATGACTCTTCCTGCTCATGAATATTCCAACACCCTGCTACCTTTTTTGTTCAATAACTTCTGTGTTATTGTTGTTTTGTATCATTTTTATTGTTTATGTTAGAAACAGATTTTTAATCATTAACATTGTTTAAACTATATGATTATCTTATTTAACTTTATGTAAGGTATTCTGGGAAGCATTTCAAGGGCACAAAAGAAATGATTAAACACAATTCCATCCATGCACAATTCACTGCACTAGAGAAGAATCTTTGCCTGCCATAGTTGTTTTTCTCCACGGTGTGCTAATTTTTATACACAGCTGTTTGTTTTTCAAAGAGCAAGAGGCATATTCCATTACAGTAGATGTCACAACTTCCAACCTGAAATATTATAGGAGACAGATATACTTCTGCAAGAAATATAGTAAAAATAGGTATGGAATTTCTGCATCAGGTCTGTTTCTAAAGGAGTCATATCTCATAGCTCATTAGTACACACTTTCCAAATATATGGAATAATGTTCAACCTTTATTGCTGTACTCCTATTGCCTCTACTAAAAGACCCCAGATTAAGGTTAAGTAATTTCTTATCAAACCTGAACATTATTATTTTTCCCCTTAGAATTTGAGCATTGTCTATGTAGCCTCTGGCTTTTTTTAGAGAGAATTTAGAGCTTTAAGAAGAAACACAGCAGTTCAAGGTCTGTCAGTCAAATTTCACTGCAGCTGATTAGCAATCACCAGCATTGGCCTCAGACTGAAATATAAACCCAATAAGTTGCACAACAATATAATGCTATTGTATCAAAGAGTGCTTGAAATGCTAGTACTTGATTCCAAGTAGGAAAAAGAGAATTGGGTACTGGAGGATTCAGAGGTTGACTCTGAATCAGGATTTAGTCTGGAATTGGGTACTGGAGGATTCAGAGGTTGACTCTAAATCAGGATTTAGTCTGGAAAATTGAGGAAGGAAACTGCAATAGAGCACAAGTACAAGTAAACACACATCTATTGAGTTGACATTTTTTGACAGCCCAGTATGTTAACAAAAATCAGAAAATTCAATCTATAGCTTTGGCTTTTATCAGCTTCATACAGTTCATTGCCCTAGGAGAAAGTATGGTTTTCTATAAAACCATTCCAGTTTGACCTTTAATTACTCTGGTGTTTTAAAGTTCTAATAGGCTGGAAACAGCCAGTATGATAAAGAGAATATTAAGTTAATAATAAAGAGACCAGAAAGGAAAAGTCTCTGTAACAGTGGTTGTTAGTGTAGCGTTACCTCCTCAGAGGCCACCAAAGCCCAGGCCCTCCCAGCCCCGCCCCCCTTCATCAAGCTCTGCCGCTGTATTCTCTAGAGGTTGGTAAGGTCTCTCTTCTAACTGGAGCTCAGGTAGAGTTAGGAGGTAGCAGGCTCTTGTCATCAAGAAGGGGCTTCCAGGAACAAAGATGACCAGCCTCCCAGCCCCAATAGTCAATGCTGTGATGGTATCCAACAGGCCAAGGCTGTTGTAGCAGCAATAGTTAATGATTCCTCAACAACCGTTCAAGATCAAGTGGGGTGGAGGAAACCCCGGCTCCAGGCAGTAGTAGAAACAAAAAGCAGTCAGCGTGATGTAGTAATGGCTCCCCCCCAGGGCAATTCCCCCACAAAGTCTAAAACTTGTACAAGCAGCAGTAGTCACAGTCCAGGTAGCCTCCAGGCTTCACAGCAACAGTAGCTATGACCAGTCTCTCCTCTTCTTCTGTTGCTTCTTCTCAGTCAGGTCTCGGCATCAAAGCCCTCCCCCCTTATCTTTATTGTTAAAAGTCCCAGGCTAACAGCCCCAGCCACTTCCTTTCCACACACTCTCTCTCGCCTCCGTTTGAGATATCTCCTTACGAAGGAAAGCAATAAAATTCCACTCCCTCTCTCTCACTCTCTCTTGCCTCCGTTTGAAATATCCTTCTCACGAAGGAAAGCAATAAAATTCCACTCCCCCTCTCTCTCTTTCTCTCTCCCACTCCTCCACACGAAGGGGTCAGCTTAAAACCTCCAATCCCTCTTTAACTTCAGCTGACGAACTCCAACAGCCACCCCTTCCCTTTCCTTCCTTCCCTTTTTCTATTTTTTCCCTTCATCCACCCCTACCACACCCAAAACCACCAGCAGCTGTCCCAATCTCTCCCTTCCCAGCCAAGCTCCTGCAAACACTCTAAGACAGCCCCGCTACACAAGTATATATTAAACAAAGCCAGATATGGGAATTGTCATATCTGGTGCTTTTAAGGACAACTTGAAAACCATCCATTCAGTAGAGATAAGGGTTCTCATTGTGGGCAGTGCCATATAGAGTGCTATCCCATGCATTGTTCAAATCCATAAAGCTATTTTTGGGAAAAAAAATTACTATTCACCCCAGTTGCTTCAATGATGGCCATGGACAACCTCAATTGTTTCTAATAAAGAGCATAGAAAGCCTAGAGCAGCATGCCAGAAAGTCATCTCTGACAGATTTTGCAATAAACTCTTAGTAAGCATCTCTCAATCAGTGGGTGAATTTCATAAACACTGCTAAAGCTGTTGCAGAAAAGCTTGTTTTAAAGGAGGAAGAGGTTTAAAAGAAGAAGAATGAGGTAAAAAGAGAGTAAAAAGAGAATCTAACTTTCCAAAATGTATTATGCAAGCAAGATGTAGGAGTGTATTACCACCAACAATTTCAGATCCTGATTCAGCAAAATAGCCTCAATAAGAGATATGTCAAATTGATCTAGTACAGGGGTGTCAAAATCAATTTCATTGAGAGCCGTATCAGCATTGTGGTTGCCCTAGGGGGGGGAGGTGGGTGTGGCCAGGGTGTGTGCAGCCTACTGGGTGGGTGTGCATGGAGTGGGTGTGGCCTAGTGGGACAGATCTGAGGGTCTCTGGCAGAAGGGGGTGGGACCAGGGCAAGTGCAAGGCATGGTCCACTGGAGGAGTCTCACTGTTCCTCTCAGGCCATGGGGGGGCTGGATGGTGGTGCAGGCTGCTGGGAGCCCTGGACAGCAGAGGTCAAATGCCCAGCAAAAAAAGCAGCTGGGGAGGTGTCACCCTTCGTGAGGAATGAAGAAATGTACCATTGCCTGGAAGTGGCCAGCACATGGCCCTCACCTCCTTCACATATCTGGCTTGGTGGGCTCTGGGGAAGGGGATGCCATGAGCAGCGTGAGAATCAACATTACCTGCGCAATGCCGCCCAGCCCTCAGCCTGCCCGATTTCGGCAGGCAGAGGGGCGCTTTCCTCATAGCGCCAAGAGGCTGAACCGGATGGCGCAAATCCAAAAAGAAGCACGATGCCCAGCACCCAGTTGCCTGGTTTTGGCAGGCAGCGGGACACTCTCCTCACAGGGCCGAGAGGTTGAGCTGGGCGGTGCGAAGTTTTGCAGCTTTGCACCTTGCTGCCTGCTGAAACTGGGCAGGCTGGGGGCTAGGCAGCATTGCACTTCTCATCAGATTTGCACCACCTGACTCTTGGCGCTGTGAGGAGAGTGCCCCGCTGCCTGCTGAAACCAGGCAGGCTGGGAGCTGGGCGGCCTCGCGTTTCTTTTTGGATTTGCGCCACCTGGCTCAGTCTCTCAGTGCTGTGAGGAGAGCGCCCCGCTGCCTGCCAAAACCCCTCCCCCAGAGCCCATCAAGCCGGATATGTGAAGTAGGCGAGGACCATTTTCTGGCCACTTCCAGGCGAAGGTGCATTTCTTCATTCCTCACAAAGGGTGACACCTCCCCAGCATTTGCCCAGGGGGTGGGGCCGATGCGGCAGGGGCTGGTTCCTCGCTGTTTCCAGATGGCCTTGTGGAGCTAAGACTGAATGCATTTCAGCATAGATGGCTACCATAAAAGTGTACATTGGCTCCCGGCTGGCCTGGGCCAAGGCAGTGGGAGCCATTCCCTCACTGTTTCCAGGATGGCTTCATGGGCCACATGAAACCACTTTGCGGGCCACATCCGGCCCCTGGGCCTTGTGTTTGACATGTCTGCCCTATAAGGAATAGTTTTGGTTCGACTCTTTTCTTATCTGCTTGTGCTTTATAGGCCTGTCTAGCTTCATCTAGCACTTTTCTAACTACTGGCCAGGTGTTTTTTAATTGTGTGATCCACTCCTTCAAGGAGGGAATGGCCAGTTCGGTGGCACTTAGTTCTGGCATGGGGTTGAAACTTTGCCCCGTAGCTACTTGGAATGGGGTGGAATGTACTGTGTTGTTGTATGCGAAAGGGAGCAGGTCGGTCCAGTTCATCTGTTGGAAATTAATAAAGCATCTTAGATATTGTTCAAGTACTGAGTTCGAACGTTCGTCTGAGGATGGTGACTAGATGACAGCCCCTGGGTGGTCCCCAGAAGGGATAGGAACTCTTTCCAAAAGTCCGATGTGTATTGCACCCCCCTGTCTGATATTATGCAGTGGGGTGCCCCATGCAGTCTATATATGTGCTGGACAAACAATTTTGCTAAGGCTTTAGCGATGGGTATTTTGGGACACGGGATGAAGTGTTCTTGTTTTGAGAATAAGTCCATGACCACCAGACTGCTGTGTTTCCATTATTTTCTGGTAGCTCTCGTATGAAGTCCATGGAGATTTCCTTCCAGGGGGCTGAGGGGTTTGCCACTGGCTGTAGCAGTCCGGGGGCTTTCCCTTGCAGTCTCTTAGCAGCTGCACAGGTTGGACAGCTGGCCACATAGCTCTCAATGTCCTTTTTCATAGATGACCACCAGAAGTGTTTTGTTACTAGATGCAGCGTTTTCACGAATCCAAAGGGACCTGCTGGTTTTGTGTCATGGCAGAGTTGCATAAACGTAATCCTTTGGGTCTTCGGGATGTACAGTTTCTCTCCCACCCACAGCAAGCCATCAGTGATAGTGCATAAGTTTTTGTGGCTCTGGAACCATTCATCAGTTTCTAGAGCCTTCCTGAATTCGATCGCTGCTTGGCTGGCTATCGGCTGTTTTAGTTTTGCTTGAGCTCTTGTGGTTATTTGCGCTGCCAGCTGCACTTCTGGCATGAGCGGTTTGGGGATGGTTGGCCAGGAGCTGTTGTACTGGGGCATGCAGGATAGAATGTCTGCCAGGAAATTTCTCCCCCCTAGTAAGTGTTTGATTGTGAACATAAACTGGTGGAAGTGTTGCAACCATCGGGCTTGTTTGGGGGTGAGCTTTCTGGGCGTTTTTAGGGCCTCCAAGTTCTTATGATCTATCCAGACCTAGAATGAGATTTTATTCCCTTCCAGGAAGTGCTGCCAGGTGAGGAGTGCCCATCTCACAGTGTACGCCTCTTTTTCCCACACCGCCCAAAGTTGCTCCGTGTCAGAGAATTTTCTGGATGTGTAGGCACAGGGTTGCAAGTGCCCCTTGTCATTTTCCTGTAGTGATACTACTTCTACTGCTATGTCACTTGCATCAGCTTGGATTACAAACGGCTTATCTGGGTCAGGATGTTTTAAGACCGGTTCAGCTGAAAAAAGCCTTTTTAGTCTCTCGAATGCGGCTTGACATTCCATCATCCAGGTTAGTGGCTGACTAGGTTTTACCGAGCCTCCCCCTTTTGTCTTTAATAAGTTCGTGATAGGTAGGGCTATCTGGGCAAAGGAAGGGATGAACTGGCAGTAGAAGTTAGCGAACCCCAGGAAGCTTTGTAGCTGCTTTCTCATGCGGGGTGGCCCCCACTCTAGCACTGCCCGGACCTTTTCGGGGTCCATCTCTATGCCTTCGGTTGATATGCGGTAGCCCAGATAGTCAATTCTCTGTTTGTGAAACTCGCACTTTGACAGCTTTGCATAGAGGTTGGCGGCTCTCAGTTTTTCAAAACTGCTCTGACTAATTTTATATGCTCCTCCTTAGTCTCTTAAATAGAAGGATATCGTTCAGATAGACGAGGATCCTCTTGTACAGGTGCTCCCTCAGTACATCATTAATCAGCTGCATGAAGCATGCGGGATCTCCCTGCAGCCCAAATGGCAAGACCTTAAATTGGTAGCATCCCATAGGGCAGTTGAATGCGGTCTTCCACTCGTCCCCCTCTTTAATCCTAACACAATAGTAGACTTCTCTTAGGTCCAGTTTTATGAAGATTTTACCTTTTGATAGGTGGGACAGCATGTCTTTAATGAGGGGGAGAGGGTACAGGTTGCTTTTGCTTATGGTGTTCAAAGCACGATAATCCATGCACATGCGCAATGTGCCGTCTTTCTTTTCCTTGAACAGGACTGGGGCCATTACCTTTTTTTGGGAAGCTGGCTCAATGAAGCCCCTCTCCAAGTTCTTATCTACAAATTTTTTCATTTCTTGTAGCTCCTCGGGGTTCATGGAGTACAATCTAGGCTTTGGAAGCTTTGCTCCTGGCTTGATTTCTATAGCACAGTCTGTGGGATGGTAAGGAGGTAGCTCGTCCGCCCACTCCTTGCTGAAGACTTTGGCGAGGTCCTTGTACTCCTCAGGTATTTCGGGCAATGCTTTTTCCTCCCCCACTGCTGCTTTTTCTGGAGGGGAACTCTCGGGAACTCCCTGGGGTGACGATCCTGTTCGATCCCCTTTTGGGAACCTGAGTTCTGCTGTCCTCCAGTCCACTTGGGGGTTCCATTTCATTAGCCATGCCAACCCCAGTATTATTGGGCACTCCATGCCTGGGGTCACCACGAATATTATAGTCTCCTTGTGGTCCCCCAAGATGAGGTGGATTGGTGTGTGGCTAGAGTGGCTGGCATTCCCCCTGCTATGGACCCATCTAATTGACTGAAGGATATCGGTTTCTTCAGCCTCCTCACTGGAATGCCCAGGGTCCCCACCAGCATTGGGCTAATAAGGCAACGCGTGCAACCAGAATCTAGTAGGGCTCTAACCTTTACAGCTTTGGGCATGGAGGGGGCTAGGATAGTCACTATCCAGGTGAGGGGCACGATGGGTCAACTTACCAGGGGCTCATCCTCAGAGATGTTGTCTGATGAGTTGGATGCTCCCATAGTGTAGACCGGGGTTCCCTTCCCCCGTTGGGGAGAGGGGAGGAACTCAGTGCCCTTCATGGCCCATTCTCACGGCTTGGCGGGCAACTTCCCTGACTTCCCGGCTGGTCTCCAGTTGGCCTTCTCTTGGGGTTTCCTTGAGCAGCATTCTGTGGCACGATGCCCCTCTTTCCCGCACTTGAAACAGCTGGTGGTCTTCTTGGCTGTGGGTTGAGACTTTGCGGGCTTGCGTGATAGCTCAGGGGGTGATCGGTTCCATGGCTTCCCTCTGCGATGTCTCTTGAGCAGGTCAATCAAAGCTTCCTCTGCCAGGATGTACCAATTGTGCAATCAGGGTGGGTCTCTCCGGGGAAGGCAGACATTGTACAGTTCGTAATTCAGTCTATACTTGAAATGGCTAAGCAGGATGTCTTCTGGCCAATTCAGCTTGCTAGCAATTGCCTGTAACTCCTGGGTGTACTCGGCCACTGGGCATCTCCCTTGCTTCACCGTCTTAATCTTCTCGCAGGCCTTCCAGTCTGCCAACGGGTCCTCGAATAGTTGTCTAAGGGAGAACATGAACTGGTTGAAGTTTTGGAGCTCTGGGGCATTGGAGTCATGCAGGTCTACCACCCAGTCAGCTGCCACACCGTCCAGGGCCGCCTGCACGAAGCGGATCCAAGCCTTGTCAGTCGGGATGTCTTGGCTGTATTCTTCCATGTAGCTGAGGACTTGGGTTAGGAAGAACCCCAGGTGCCATGGCTCTCCTCGAAACTTCATGTCCAGCGGCGGGAACTTCTGGATGGATTGATACCTACGTCGTCGTCTATGGTGTTGTCCATCCCGATCAGCAGTTGCTGCATGGTGGGAAGTGGGGGCTGCCGCCGTGATGGCTGCAGTCTCGGTTGCTCCACCTGACATTCCTGGGGCCTCAGCTTTGGACTCCCCCTCGGTGTCTCTTTTGCTGCAGCCCAAGGTAATGGTACGACTGGGGGGCTCGGGCTTTTCATCCTTGAGGGAGGCGAGGGTTGATTTCATCAGGTTGATCACCTCCAGGATCCAGCTCAATTGCTCCCCACAATCGTTCTCATTCCCGCTAGGGTGCAGGGATCTCTCCATCTCTTGCTTCCATTCTGGTTGGTGGCTGCCTCACTTCAGTGTCACCTTTCTTGATTTCTTTTCCCACTCATCCTTCTTTCCTACGCCCATGGACCAGCGGAGCTTATGGCTGCATGTCTCCACCACCTCTTCCTCCGAGGTGTAGGATGTCTCGGAGCTGGACAGCTGGCAGGGTTCCAACCAGAGGGAGGGCTCCCCCTTCATGGTGGCTTCTTCCTTCTCTGCATTGGTGTCTGATATGGTAGACTTTGCAGAGTCCCCTGGCAAGGTTCGTCCTTCCGGGTTGACTACTATTGCAGATCCTGTCTAATGTCAGGACCACTTCAATACCTCATCCCAAGAAAGCAGAACTCATTGAAGCAGCTCTTCCAAAAGGAGCTTGTATTAGGAGAAGCTGATAGAAGGCATACTAGACAGGATCTGAGGGTTTCCTGCACAGATTGATAGGTTAAAGTGTCCCCAAGCAAACCCCATCCCATAGTTCATCCAGACAGTTCAAACTGGCCAATCCCCAGGTGTTAAGTCCATCATGGGAAAGGGGAGATAACATTGGGCTGGCTCTGGTCGTAGCAGCGATGTTTAGATGACTCTTCACACCTTCTCTTGAGAGCGGAGAGATAAGGCAGTTGCCGGAGGTTGCATTCCTTTCTTCCTCCCCCTTTGCTAGCTGACAGTTTAGGGAAAAGAAAGTACAGAGAGAAATAGTGCAGGAAAGCGAAGTGTTACATTGTAGCGATAGAGGAAGCTAAGGCAATAAACCTGCAATCCTTCCCCGCTCCCCTCTAGGAGTATGGTAGAACCCAGGGAGAGAAGAGCATGGAATTTGGGTCAGAGAAGAAGAGCAAGGGAAGTATGAAATCAAATAGATATGGGTTCTGACAGCTTTACTCTTAGAATTAGATTATACTGGGGGGAGGGGGAGGAATGTGATGGGAATTAGTTAGACATACAATATTGTAATAAGAGATGATAAGGCATGGAGGAATAAAAAACTGGGTGGAAAGCCAGCATTTCAAATTAATTGGAGAATATGATTTATGACCATTAGTTGTAGGAGGGAATTGTGCTTTAATCTATGTGCTGAAGGGAGGGGAAGTCAGATTTTGGCTTCGACTATGTACGTGCCAAAGCTATGCTGCTTAAATAAAGATTCAAGCCTTTTATAAACAGAGATTCCAAATTCTAGCGCAAGATGTTATAATTTTAAAGGAAATACCTCCTAAGATACTTAGGAAAAGAAAGGATTTTGCTTTTTTGGCTGAAGAGCTGAAAAAATGACAAATTCAATTCAGATGGGATATACCTGTTGGAATTGTGGTGAGCTATATGGGGACACGTTATAGGCTTAACACAATTTTGAAAGCAAGAGATTTTTACAGTTCGGTTTTGAAGGCAGGTTCACCACTATCTCCACGATTTAGCAGAAGAAGAATGTTTGAAGAACAAGCGGTTGAAGGAGCAATGCCATTAAGTGTAGGAGATTCACAAGGTGATAAGCAACAGCTTTCTGAAAGATGATTCAAAGGGACAAAGAATGACCTGTGCAGCTCACAGATGTAAAGAAAAAGAGCAGCAAAAGATGGATGTTGTACCTATAATGCATCAGATTACCTCAGAGCCAGTGGGAGGTACAAGACCTAAGAGATCAGTGACAGCTGATCTTCAAGGAGTGTTCCAGAGGCTCCAAGCCACTAAAAATGGCAAGGTTCCTGACATGGAATGTTAATGGTTTGAATTCACCACAGAAAAGAAAGAAAATATTTTGGATTAAGATTTGGTGGAATATTCAAAATATTTTTAAGAAAAAGATAAAGTTTACACCGCAGTTATTTTTGTTAGGCATTATGGAAGATTTGGATGTTAAAGAAATGAATTTGATGTTGAATCTTACAACAGCTGCAAGATTATTGGTAGCCCAATTTTGGAAGAAGGACTCTTTGCCCACTATAGAAGAATGGACGCTTAAAGTGTCAAATTTAGCAGAAATGGCTAAAATTTCCGCTTATTTGAAGGATCAATCACAAGAAAGATACATCTCGGTCTGGAGAAGATGGATTATATTCAGAATAAATATGGGACTAAAAAGTTTCATTTGGGTTATGAGTAAACTCTAGAGTATTGTTATTATTAATAGTTTATTTTAATGGAATTTTTGTTAGTTTTAATTATATGATATTATTATTATTTTTAATATTAGTATTGTATTGTTTAATATTTCGGTTATGAATATGTTTATTATTGTGTTTAATTTTAATTTGTTTAAATTTGTGTTAAAGGGGAGTTAAAGCACATTATGGACTTGGTTATTTTAATAGTTGGTTAATGCTAGATAGATTTTGATTATTATATTTGTAACCCTGTGTTCAGCTCTGGGAAGTGGGGGAGGGGGAGGGAGGGGTTTTGGGGTGGGTATGGGGGTTTATACTGTAATCTTCATAAAACTTTTAATAAAAAAAATAAAGATTCTTTAAGGTAAACAATGCCTCAAAGTTCTTTGAAGAGTTTCATCTGTCGGAACCATTACATTAAGCCAAAATCTACAAACTTTCCAAACTTTCTAGGGGTCCTGAGCTCCAGTCGCTGTCCCCAGACTTGAGAGAAGCTAACAAAGATTCAGGAGAAGATTTCATCATGGAGAGAAAAAAATTGCTTGAAGCCAGCAACCTGGCAGCAGCTGCTACCCCAGGGGGAGAAGCGACAGCAAACAAGCCAGGGGAGGAAGAGCTTTTGCAGGACTCCCAACTGGAGGCAAAACCCAAGCACCTAGGAGAGCTGATCTGGTTGTCAAATTGGGCCCAGCCCAACAGAGACTCCAGACACCTCAAGACTGCCTTGCCACCCACAAAGGCTTCAAAAGCAGACCGGTGGAGAGCTAACAGGACATCTGCCATTGAGGACTCGGGTGAGTGGGAATGCCTGTCTGCAACTTGTAGCCAGCCAGTGGATAGATTTGAAGGGCTAGGGCAGAGAAGCAGAAATCAACTCCTGCCGAGAGAAGCTTCCAGCCCCTCCTTTGCAGATCAGACAGCCTTCCAGCCCCTGAAATCCTGCCAGGGCCTCCAGCCCCACAGAGAGAGAACCCCAGTCTGAGGCCCCTGCAGCAGTGGGGAGTTTGGCAGCCCCCACAGGTAGATGGTCAGCGACCTCTGAGCTTGTAGCAGCTAATAGAGGCCTTGCAACAGCTTGGGGTGATGCAGAAGCCAGGAGATCAGCAGCTTGTGGGAGGACGTCCGCAGCAAGGAGGCTGATCGCCACCCTCTAATGTACAGCAACCACTGAGGGGCCTGCAGATAATGGAGTCCCAACAACAACCCCCTCCAAGGCTGCAGGAGGCCTTACAGCAGTTGAGGATGCCACCGCTCCCAGCAGACCCACAGCAGGGGGAATGGCAACAGATCTCAAATGTGCCACCCCTGAGAATGCAGCAGCAGCCAGGGTGGGGCCCCAGCAGCAACTGGGCATGCAACAGCCACAGTGGGGGCCCCAGCAGCCATTGAATCAGTAGCCAGATTGGGGCCAACAGCAACTGGGGGTGCAACAACCACAGTGGAGAGCCCAGCAGCCAATGATTGCTCCACCTTTCAGAGCAACTTTCGATGGGGACCCAGAGAAGCTGGTTTTTTTTTTCTCAACCAAGTGCACTCTCATTTGAACCGCTGGGCCTATCCCTACCCAGACCCAGCCACTATGGTCGATGTGATTGTGTCCAACTTAGAGGAAGAGGCATCCGAATGGCTGAACAACTTATATAATGAGCAAGCCCCCGAATCGGAGGACCCCTACCTTTTCCTCCTAGGATTGAGAGAAAGATTTGATGACCCATCTATTGCCCTCAAAGCAGAAGAACAAAGCCATAAGATAAAACAAGCCAGCAGGCCTGCCCTGGAGTACATACGAGAGTTTTGCAAGTTAGCCAGTTAGATAGAAAGGTGGCCTGAGCAGTCCATAGTCCAACACTTCAGGGAAGGGTTGGATGATCACCTCTCTCAGGCATGCATCTATCGAGCTTTACCTGATCAGCTGCAAGAATGGTACCAGGCAGCGGTAAGACTGGATGTTCAGCTCACCCGCTATAAGAAGCCTCCCCCACCTGAAGCTGAGCCGAAGCCAGAGCAACCCAAATGACAACCACCCCCCCGAAAACTTCCAATTGCTGCGACTGCTGAAGGACCCAGACCACCTGCAGGCCCACCAATCAAGTGCTTCCGATGCAGACAGCAGGGACATCGAGCAGCAAATTGCCCAGTCCCCTACCTCCAACAGCAGAGTAGACTGGGACCAGCAGCGAGAAAAAATCTACCCAGCAGCCAACGAGAGAGAAATCCAACTGCATCACATAGGAACTGGTTGTCCAAGTCACATCCCCCATGCAGCTCTACCCTTTTTTGACAGCGATGACAAAGGAGAGAATGACCCAATGGTTAGTTGACACGTCCCATCTTTCTCACTGCCAGCCAAACTCATAATCCCTAAATCAGGAGCACAGGCAGACTTAAAAGTGCTAGTCGATTCCGGATGCTCCCAGTGTGTCATTAGCTTGCCATTTGCCATGAAAATGGGCATATGAGCAAAGCTGCTCTCCAAACCTGTGAGGTTTGAGCAAGCCAATGGCTCCCTGATGGGAGGAATTTTAGTCACTCAATTAACTGAGCCCCTATGCTTAGAAATAGGAGAGCACTGGGAGTTCATTCGTTTCTTGGTGGCTCCAAAAATGACTGAGATTGTGATCCTAGGATTAGCCTGGTTGGACAAATGGAAGCCGTTTATCTGGTGGGAGAAGGGATTGAGAATTGTGAGGCTACCTATAGGGCCCAAACCCCCTATTGATTCAATAGACGTTACAGGAAACTTTGGCCCACCCAACAAGTGAGCGCACGTGGCTGCCTCACCTCCACCAGGCAAGCCACTCATCCCCAGCGACTACAGGGACCTGGCAGAGGCATTTAGTGAGAAGGAATGTGACACTCTGCCTCCCCACCGACCCAATGATTGTTCCATTGAACTGTTGCTGGGAGCCAAGCTCCCACGACTGAGAATGTACGCCATGTCCCCCCTTGAAATGGAGGAGATGCAGCAATACGTGGACAAAAACCTAGAGAGGGGGTTCATTGAACAGGCCAAGTCTGCTGTGGGAGCCCCTTTGTTGTTTAAAGAAAAAAAGATGGATCTCTTCATCTCTGTGTAGACTATAAGGGTCTCAATGGTTTGAGTGTGGAAAATAAATACCCCCTCCCCCTCCTGAAGGATTTACTAACCCACCTGGTTAAGGGGAGTGTCTTCACTAAATTAGACCTG
This sequence comes from Protobothrops mucrosquamatus, assembly GCF_001527695.2. Classification (NCBI taxonomy): domain Eukaryota; kingdom Metazoa; phylum Chordata; class Lepidosauria; order Squamata; family Viperidae; genus Protobothrops; species Protobothrops mucrosquamatus. The sequence goes on along the minus strand of NW_015387462.1, from coordinate 256,818 downwards.
AGAGAGGCATATTACCGGATGAGAATAAAGGAGGGAGACGAGTGGAAAACTGCCTTCAACTGCCTCATGGGGAGCTATCAGTTCAAAGTCATGCCATTTGGACTACAGGGGGCCCCAGCCATATTATTGCAGTTGATTAATGAGGTCCTACATGATCATCTATACCAGGGCTTTTCAACCTTTTCACAGATTGTACCACTTTTAGGACATGACAATATTTGAGTACTACCAGCAGGGCTTTTTTTCTCAGAGAAAAGGTGGTGGAACTCACCTCCCTCCCCTGGCCACGCCCCCACCCAAACCTGGCCACGCCCTCATCAAACCCTAGGACCGCCCCTTTAGAGAACAGGAATGCAAGTAAAATTTGGGAGGGGCTATAACCTTAGCCTATTTCCCGCGCTTGGTGGGAAACCCCGCCCTCCTCTGCTC
>NW_015387462.1:243563-256090 GCF_001527695.2 Protobothrops mucrosquamatus | reverse complement strand
TTTTGTATTTTATTCTATAATCTAATAAAATATTACAAACTGTAGAAAAAAAGTAAAAAAGTACCAGTTTTAATTTCTTCTGTGGCTGTTCCTTTGCTGAATCACTTTCCCTTTGCACTGACAAATGTATGATGAATTCAAACTTGGCACTTTTATGACTTGTGGACTTCAACTCCCAGAATTCCTCAGCCCTCATGGCTGGTTGAGGAATTCTGGGAGTTGAAGTCCAAGGTCTTAAAGTTGCTAAGTTTGTAGACTCCTGAGCTAGCTGGTTGGCCCTTCTGAGCTTTTCCAATCCCTTCCCTGTACCCTGAAAGACACAGGAATCAAGTGCAAAGCAAGAAAATAAAGAAACACAAACGCCAGTTTTTTTTCTCTTTCAGCTGCCTCAGGCGTGTCACATGTCACAATGTTGCAATCCTTGACTGAAAGGTTCTGGCAATTGCGAAAAGTTTTAGCTTTAAATTAAGCCTGTTTACCTTCAAAGAAAACTTTCTAAAAGCCATAGACAGACTCAATTAAAGGGGGTAAAACTAATTACATTTGTTTAAAGGGATTAAACCTTTCCTGATGTCTTTTTTCCCCTTCCCCCACCCAAACCAGGTTCTTTTATAGCCTCTCCTTTTCCCCCCCCCTTTTTCTTCAGTTCACCTCCAGCTCCAAGCTGCTTCCGGAAGCGCCAATCAGCTGGAGCCAATCAGCTGGAGCTCTGCTGGCTCCTGGGGCTTCTGCCAAGCCAAGACAGTCCTGCAGCTGCAGCTGCCTCTCCCTCAGGCTTGGCTCGCTTTGGCTCATTCCCCTCTCCTGCTACACTTGGCTAGCAATCATGTACCACCTGCCATGTGGCAAAGTACCACAAGTGGTACGCGTACCACCAGTTGAAAAGCCCTGATCTATACAAAGGGGTTCTGGTGTATCTTTTTTTAAAAAGTTTTTTATTTATAATACAGTTAAAACAAAGATGGACATAACGTAACATTCCAATGTAAATATTTCTAACAATTTGTTCCTCTTCATACATATAATTCTTAATCTCTATATATACATATTTTTCTATACAATACAGTATCTAATTTGTTTCTCTATATACTAACATACAATTATATATATTTCTAGCTTAACACTAACTTAAAACCCGAACAGTTCTCCTTGATTCACACCAGTAATAGAATTTGTCCCAGATTTCAAAGTAATCTGACTCTGTCTTGTCCTTCATTTCCATTGTGAGCCTATCCATATCAGCACATGATAAAATTTTATATAAAATCTCTTCTTCTGTTGGGATTTCTTTATTCCTCCAGTTTTGTGCATACGCCAATCTAGCAGCTGTGAGAATGTGTAACATCAAGTAAAATATCCCTTTGTTGTATTTCTGCGTAGTTATGCCTAATAAGAAGAGTTCTGGTTTTAACTCTACCTCTATCATTAATATTTTTTCCAGCCATTTTTTTATCTTGTTCCAAAAGTCACAGGCTTTTGAGCACTCCCACCACATATGGTAATATGTCCCTATTGCCAATTTGCATTTCCAGCACATGGAAGAAAAAGTTGGACCCATTTCAGCTAATCTTGTGGGTGGGAGATGCCATCTGTAGAACATTTTGTAGAGATTTTCTTTGTAGGAGGTGGCCAAAGTAAGCTTCCTATTTCTTACCCATAATTTTTGCCAGATGTGGAGATCAAAGTTGTGATCAAAATCCCTGCTCCACGTTAACATGGTTTTTTTTACCTGTTCTTCATATATTGCCTGATCTAACAAATAATGATATAGCTTTTTAATCATTTTATCCTCAGTACCTAATAATATTTTATCCAGCCCTATCGGCTCTATTTTTATGCCTAACTCTTTTTTATCTTTCCAATATCTCGCCTGTAATTGAAGGTATGCCCACCATTCTAATTCTATCCATCTTGAAGAATTTTCCTGGGTTTCAATTCCCCTTTCTCGTCTAGTACATGTTTATATGTTATAATCTTCCCTAATTGTATAAACTTTGGATGTACATGCATTTCTAGCGATGAGATCCAGCTGGGGACTTGAATATAATTTGGTTGCCAGGTTTTAACCCATACATCAATTAGAGCTCGTCTGATGTAATGCCTTCGAAAATATTTGTGTGTTTTATATTTCTCATCCCATAGCATAGCATGCCTTCCTATTTGTAAATCATGACCTTCCAGACATAATAATCTCCTATTCTTCAATAGTATCCAATCCCGCACCCATAATAATACTATGGCCTGATAATATTTTTCCACGTCAGGGAGGCCAAGTCCACCCCTTTCCTTCGAATCCTGCAGTAATTTTAATTTAATCCTTGCTTTTTTTCTTTGCCAAATAAATTTGAGTATAGTTTTGTTAAAGTTTTGAAAGAATTTCTTATCTAATTTTATGGGTATACATTGGAACAAAAATAAAAATTTCGGTAGCACATTCATTTTGATTACAGCAATTCTGCCCATAAAAGAGAGCTGTGAGTTGGTCCAAGTATCTAAATCAATTTTAATCTGTTCCATTAGCTTATCATAATTGTCTCTTTTAAGTATAATGCATCTAGCAGTTAGTTGTATCCATAGATATCTTATTTTATTCGTGATTTGAATACCTATTCTGTCAACCAATTCATTTTTTTGTATTTTAGTCATATTCTTGACGAGCATTTTAGTTTTTTCTTTATTTATCTTTAGACCTGCTATTTCCCCATATTTACTCAATACTTCCATCAATCTTGTCCCTGATTGTAATGGCTCTTCAATTATAAAAACTAAATTGTCTGCAAAAGCTTGTGTTTTAAACGTTTCTTTCTTGATCTCTAAACCTTTGATCTGTTCATCTTTCCGAATCACTCTGATTAGTACCTCTAGGGATAGTATAAACAATAATGGCGATAACGGACAACCTTGCCTTGTACCTTTTTGAATTTGAAAGCTATCGGTCATTTCTCCATTAATTATTACTTTTGCTGCCTGTTTAAAATAAACTGATTTAAACATATTTATAAAAATTTTCCCCGAAGTCCATATACAACAATTGATTGAGCATAAAATCCCATTTCACATTGTCAAATGCTTTTTGTGCATCAAGGAAGATTAAACCCATTTGCTTTTCATTGTACCTCATAATACTCCAATATATCCAAAACAATCCTGACATTGTTTCTTATGTATCTTTTAGATAAAAAGCCATTTTGATCAGAATGTATAAAATCTGCTAGGAATCTTTCAAGTCTTTGCGCCATTATAGCCATGAAAATCTTATAGTCCGAATTTAATAATAAGATGGGTCTATAGTTCTTAATATGCACCAGGTCTGAGTTTTCCTTAGGAATCTTCTTCCCATGAGGTTGGTATTTTAGCTTTAGTTAAGACCTTGTTAAATAGTTCCAACAGTATTGGGCTTAGAGATTCTTGTACGATTTTATACATTTCTACAGGTAAACCATCTGGCCCAGGTGCTTCGTTATTTTTTTGTTTCTTAATTGCCTCCAAAAGTTCTAAAGGTGTTATCTCTTTGTTCAACAGATTTTTAAATTCTTCTGGCACTTTTGGTAGGTCAGCTGTTTGTAAATACTATAAAGTGTCATCATTATTTCTCCATTCATCATCTTTATATAAGTTCTTATAGAACTCATATGCCACTAATTTCTTTCCTTCATTCTGGTACACCATATCACCTTCTGCATTATAAATTTTACTAATCCTCTGTTTGTTATTACGTTTTTTAATTTTATAAGCAAGCCATCTCCCCGGTTTATTGGCATTTTCAAAAAAAATTTGTTTAGTATGTTTTATCTGCTGTCCTAATTCTTCCTTCCCAAAGATATTCATCTTATGTTTAATTAGGTCTATCTATTGTTTCAAATCACGTCTTTGTGGTTCCTTTTGTAAATTTTCCTCAGCTCTACTTAGTTCTTCTTCTAAGTTTCTTTGTCGTTGTGTTTTAATTTTGTTTTCCCTGGCCATATAAGAAATTGCAACACCTTTCATATAGGCTTTGGCTGTATCCCATAAGTTTTGGCAGTTCGTATCTTCCTTTTTATTTGTCTTAAAAAACAGGTCCATTTGTTCTTCCAATTTCAATTTAAATTCTTTATGTTTTAGGATTGCTCTTTTCAAGGTCCATCTCCTCATTCTTTTTTGCCCTTTCCATCTGATTTTAACTGGGTTGTGGTCAGCCCAGGAGTTCGTATCGATTACAATATTCTCTACCTCCAAATTTAAGTCTGCTGACATCCACACCATATCAACTCTGGACCATGATTGATGACGTCCCAAGTAGAATGTAAACTGTTTTTTCCCTAAATTCCTCTCTCTCCAGGTATCCTGAATATTAAGCTCTTCTACCATTTTTAGGAATGTATCAGGTAATGTTCCTCTGGTTCTTTTTCTACTCTTTCCACATTTATAGTCTAGGTGTCTGTCCACAATTACATTATAGTCTCCCATTATACAAATGTTATCATATTCCAATTTATTAATAATATTATGTAGTTTTTTATAGAATTGTTTCTGCCCCTCATTCGGGGCATAAATTCCCACAAGGACAATTTTTGTTTTATTCAAAATCACTTCTATTATTAAAATTCTACCCTCTTCATCTTTATAAATTTGCTTTGCCAAAATTTCCTGTTTGATATATGCTACAACTCCTCCTTTCTTATATTGTGAAAGTGCCGCAAACATGTTTCCCAATTTAGGGCAGTTTAATAAATATTGATATTTTTTTATATGAACTTCTTGTAGCATAATTATATTTAAGTTCATCTTATTAAGTTTATTTAGAAATTTTTTCCTTTTTATTGGAGAGTTGAGACCATTAACATTGATGGATATGCATTCAACACCTTTTTCCCCCTCCTTATCTATATTTGGATCTGGTTATTATTGTCGGCCTAGACTCTTGAGATTGTAAATCCTTTTCTTTTTCCACTACCAATCTTGTCGGTCTAGCCTCTTTAATTTCTTTAGGTCTATTCTCATTATGTTTCCCTTCATTTTTCCCATTGTCAATATCTTCTCTAATCTCAACTCGCTTATCTTTAGGTTGCCTTTTCTTTCCTTCAGTAGCCTGGGCTAGTGTCTCTCCTTCCTCTCTTACCTCTCTTTCAACTAGGTCTTCCTCACTGCCAAAGTTTTTTCTATAAAATTCCTCTGCTTTATCTATTGAGTCTAAACGGAACTTTTTCTCCTGCCATGTAACCAGAATCCCTTCTGGGGTCAACCATCTAAAATTAATATTTTTTCTCGTCAATTTAAGAGTTATTTGTTGGTAGGGCCTTCTCAAGTGTCTCACTCTTTCAGGTACTTGTTTAAGTACAATCAGTTGTCTACCTTGATACTCCAATGCATCATCTCTAGCCCTGAATAGTATTTCATCTCTGATTGATTTCTTAATAAATCTAACATGTACTTTTCTGGGGAGATTGTGCCATCTTGCATAGTTCGTGTGAATTCTGTAAGTCTCATCTATCTCGCTAGCCATCTCTTCTCTGCTGGACCCCAGAGCCCCTGCTAGTATATCTGTCATTATTACTGGAAGGTCTTCACCTTTCGTCTCACATACATTTTGGAACCGTAAATAATGAGCAGCCTTCTCAAATTCCAGGGAAATAACTGTAGATTCTAATTCTTTGTTAGCCTGAACTAACCCCTTGTTCATTTCATCTACTATCTGCTCTTCTTTGTCCATCCTTTCCTCCATTTCCAATAGTTTTTGTTCATTTTTCATAATCTGCTGTTGGAAGGATTCGAATTTCTTAATTTTATCCTTAAGTTCCCCTTACTTCTCCTATTTCTTTTTTTAGATCTTCATGATTTTTGCACATAATCTCTTGCATTGATTGCAACATTTGTTGCAAATCTCTAAATGAGTTCGCCCTATCTCTTTGTGCCATTTCTTCTAGCGATCTTTGCCTGGCAGGGCTTGGTTCCAACAATGTAGTCTGTGTTGTCTGCTTCCTCCCTATTCCAACCCTTGTAATATTAGGAATACTAGACATTTTTTTCAATTCTCCAAACCAACCACTTATTTACAGTTTTTGTAATGTTTTCCAGGATATCAGAATTATCACTTAAAATCAAAAATTTCTGCACAGATATCTACTTAACATTTACAGACAAGACTGAATACACTCAGCAATCATGTTCCCTTATTATTATTATTATTTTCCCCCTCTTGTGGCTATTCTCAGATCAACCAGCAAGTGTCTCTTTGGCTTTATCTCTGATATTCAATCTGCCGGTTTATTTCAAAATTTCTACCTCCTTGATTTCTTCCAGGCTTTCACTCTGTGACTTGAAGTAAGCTTGCCTTTCAAAGTTAAACTTTCCTTCCTTGGAATAAAGAAAGAAAAAAGAGACTCCTCTTCTCTTTAAGTCCAACCAACATAGTAATTCCACCGTATAGGCAAGCCTTTTAAGCCCAAACCTTCCTTTTCGCCGCTATTTCAGAAGCGAGGGAATATCCCTCCTCCCCTCTTGTGGAAATTTAAAATCTTCAAATTTCTTTTGAAATCCTCCTGAGCATTCTTGCCCCCGGATCCCTTCTATCCAGTTGTCAAGATCACTGCTCAAATTACTTTTGACTGGAGCTGTCACATCTCCGTCCAGCTATACCACCGCTACACTTCAGCCAGCTGACAGTTGTCATTTCTTCATGGCCGCCATTGACGGCCGGCTTCTTTCTCTGCTTGACTTACCAAGGCTTCTCCTGAGTTTGCCAGTCCCGACCACTGTCAGGAACCGCTCCCCAGGACACCTTATTGTTCCCGGTCCCCCTCCAATGAACCAGGGACCTCAAAAGGTCTGTCAAACGATCAGAAATGAGAGTTGTCCAGCACACCCATTCTTCTTGACAGCTGGCCCCGCTCCCTGGGGTTCTGGTGTATCTTGATGATATCCTGATATACAGCACAAATATGACTGATCATATAAAGCTGGTGAGAGAAGTGTTAAAGAAACTATTGAATGCCAAGCTTTATGTCAAACTGTCAAAATGTGAATTTTGTGACCCGATTAGATTATTTTGGCTATAAAATTTCCAACAAGGGCATTGAAATGGACCCAGCCAAAGTGAAAGCTGTAATTGAATGGCAGCTCCCAAAAACTCACAAACAGCTCTAGAGCTTCCTAGGTTTTGCCAACTTCTACCGTCAATTCATCCCCTCCTTTGCTGAGATTGCCCTACCCCTTACAGAACTATTCAAAACAGGCAAAGGAGGAGGGAAACTGTGACCGGGCCAACCACTAACATGGACTATGGGCTGTCAAACTGCTTTTGAGAATCTAAAAAGACTATTTGCTGTTGAGCCAGTCCTAAAGCACCCCTGCCCAGGGGAGCCCTTTGTAATTCAAGCCGATACTAGCGACGTGGCCGTAGGAGTTGTATTACTTCAAAAGAACCAAAGTGGGGCCTTGCAACCCTGCACCTACACCTCAAAAATGTTTACTGAGAGTGAAAGGAGGTGGGCAATCTGGGAAAAGGAGGCTTTTGCAATTAGATGGGCTCTATTAAACTGGAGACAATATCTAGAAGGGAGCAAGGTGCCTTTTGAAGTATGGACAGATCACAAACATCTAGAAGCACTGAAAACTCCCCGCAAATTGTCCACGAAACAAGTGCGTTGGGCACAATACTTTAATCACTTAACTTCATTCTAAAGGAGGGAAAAACTTCCCAGCTGATGCTCTATCCGGACTGCCCCAATACAATACAGTGCAAAGAGATTAATGAGGCAATTATTTCCAATCCACAAACTGCTGCTAAACTCACACCTCGCAGGGTTCCTAATCCTGATGACTCTGGGGCAAAGAAAATAAAACAAGAGCTCCTCACCGATCAATGGTTCAAGGACAATCAAACCTCCCTAACATGCAGGGATGGTTTGGCTTGGAAGGAGGGGGGAATTGTACTTGCCAGAAGCCCTCCGTCTTAATGCTCTCAAACACAGCCATGACATAAAACAGGCTGGACACTTTGGATATTTAAAAACTCTACATCTCATCCACCGGCAGACTTCCAAGACTTATAAAAAGCAGGCAGACAGAAAGAGAGCCCCTCAAAGAACATTCCACATTGGGGAAAAGGTATATCTGTTGACCAAATATTTACGCGTTAAGTTACCCAATAAGAAATTAGGACCAAAATTCCCCATCGTAAGAATCATCAACAAGGTCACAATAAAATTAAAACTCCCTAAGCTTTTAGGGAGAATTCACCCTTTCTTCCATTGCAGCTTGTTGAAACCTTTGCGAGAATCTACTTTAAGACCTCCCCCTAAGAAGGCACCCAGACCCCTCGTAGTGGCAGGTCAAACTCACTATGAAGTAAAGCATATTCTTGATTCTAGAATTTTTAAAGGGAAATTGCAGTATCTAGTACAATGGAAGGGATACTCGCTATCTGAAGCCACGGGTGAAATCTAGCAATGTGAAAGCCAACAGACTCATCAAAAGGTTCTATAAGAAACACCCTAACAAACCGAGAGACAGTCCCTAACATATGCTTTGTTTACGCTACAGGATCTGTCCTTTTTGTAAGGGGGGCCAGATGTCAATGCTGCTAACATTGTATGTTCTTGCTTTGACAACATATGGAGATGCAGCCTTTTTCTTTCTTATGCTTTATTCTTAGAATTAGATGATACTGGGGGGGGGAGGAATGTGATGGGAGTTAGTTAGACATACAATATTGTAATAAGAGATGATAAGGCATGGCAGGATAAAAAAACTGGGTGGAAAGCCAGCATTTCAAATTAATTGGAGAATGTGATTTATGACAGTTAGTTGTAGGAGGGAATTGTGCTGTAATCTATGTGCTGAAGGGAGGGGAAGTCAGATTTTGGCTTCGACTATGTACGTGCTGAAGCTATCCTGCTCGAATAAAGATTCTTTAAGGTAAACAATGCCTCAAAGTTCTTTGAAGAGTTTCATCTGTCGGAACCATGACAATTATAAAGTCAACACTCTAATCACTGTTTTTCTGTTTATTAAAAAAATGGGGGGAGATGTTCAGTTTGCCATGAGTCCTTACTGGAAGTCTGAGATTTGGATTTTTATTTCCAGATCACTTTGAGATTTGGCTAAATGTTATGCAATCTCCTAGCTATAATAGAATAAAATAGAGCTGGAAGGGATCTTGGAGGTCTTCTAGTCCAGCCCCCTGCTCAAGCAGGAGAACCTATACCAGTGGTGGCGAACCTATGGCACGTGTGCCAGAGGCAGCACTCGGAGCCCTCTCTGTGGGCACATGTGCCATTGCTCCAGCCTCGCCTCCCCCCACAACCCCCTCCTCATTAGCAGCCCCCATGGAGGAGAGTCACCCCCAAGCGTGGCCCACACAGAGCAGCACAGCCAAGGACATGGCAGCCAGGTAGCATAGACAAGACTCTGCCCTCAGGTCCCATCCCACACAGTTGATGCTGCGGGGCACGGGCAGAGGTCGTGGCCACCATGGCGCTACTGGGCTTTCTGGGCGATCTGCTGTGGGTCCTGAAGCCAGTGAGTGGCCTTGCGGGCAGGTGGGGTGGGGGATAGGGTGGCAGGGCGGGGCAGGGCAGGGTGGGGCAGGGGGTAGAGCGGGGGCAGGGCCAGTTTTGGGGCACTCGGTCTCTAAAAGGTTCGCCATCACTGACCTATACCATCTCAGACAAGTGACTGTCTATCCTCTTTTTAAAAATCTCCAGTGATGGAGTGCCCACGATTTCTGGGGGCAAGCTATTCCACTGGTTAAATTGTCCTCACTGTCAGGTAGTTTCTCCTTAATTCCAGGTTGCTTGTCTCTTTGATCAGCTTCCAATCATTGTTTCTTGTTCTGCCCTCTGGTTCTTTGGTGAATAATGTGACCCCCACTTCTTTGTGGTAGCCCCTCAAATACTGGAATACTGCTGTCATGTCTCCCCTATTTTTTCTTTTCTTTACACTAGCCAAACTCAAGTCCTGCAGCCATTCTTCATATGTTTTAGTCTCCAGGCCTTAGTTGATCTTTTCTGAATTTTTTCAAAACTCTCAACATCTTTTTTGTGATATGGTGACCAAAATTGGCTGCAGTATTCCAGGTGTGGTCTTACCAAGGTTTTATAAAGCGATACTAATACCTCACGTGATCTTGATTCTATGCCTCTATTTATACAACTCAGGATTGTATTAGCTTTTTTGGCTGCTGCTGCTGCACACTGCTGGCTCATGGTTAAGTGATCGTCCACTAGGACTCCAAGGTCCCTGTTTTTAAGCCAGGTCTTTTCCAATCTGTACTTGTACTTTTGATTTTTCCTGCCTAAATGTAAGACTTTGCTTCTGTCCACATTGAAACTCATTTTGTTGGATAGGGCCCATTGTTCAAGTTTGTCAAGATCTTTTTGGATCCTGAGTTTGTCTTCTGGGGTGTTGGCTACTCCTGCCAGTTTGGTGTCATCTGCAAATTTGATGAGTTTCCCTTCAATTCCAAGGCAATTATTTTAAAAACTCCATGTTGACAAAATGCAATATTATACACATAAGATACATATTGGACAGTAGTGATAGAAATCTGTTGAGAGTGGTACTCTGTAGATAATATCTGGTGAAGACAAGCACCATATGTGGCTTTTTAAAAGTCCACAGCCCTGGGGAAATGCTGCCAAATCTGATGGTGGCAAATCACAAGTTCTTTCACCAGGAGATACTGGCAGACTAATCTTAGACTTTCAGCCAAAGGACATCCATGCATGGTAGTTCAATCCAGATAACATGGTTCACTATGGGATGCCTCTGCATTATTTCTTAAATATATAGAGCCTATCACAAGATGTGCATGATCTTCCTTTATCTGAGGTCTGAAACATTTCACTTGGGTCCTAGAGACCACACAGAAAATAACCCCAAATGTCTCTTCTCTTTGATCTAAAACTCCCCTCCCAAACTGCATTGTGCAACCCACATTTTCACTGATAAAATGAGGAAAATGTAAATATATGTGGACATGTATACATTTTGTCTACCCAACTAACACTTGTCAAGTTCTCTTTAAGCCTCTCTTGGTTTTCAAATGTCACCCTGCCAAAATTCATTATGTTCCATTAATTAATTAATTAAAATATATTTATGTACAGCAGGCTTTGTTAGATGATGTTAAAAATAACATTTGGAGAGCTTTTTGGATGGAAGGAACAGTCTCTGATGGTATAAGCCAAGCCCGTATCCCTAGCCTCCATGTCAGCAAATGATTTGTACTGCACTGATAATACGGAAGTTGCAATCATGGGAACATTTAATACAGATAATTGGCAATCTGAAAGGTTGCAGGTGTTAAGACTGTTCAAGGTGAGCAAAATAAGATAATAGCTACCCAAATTGCAAGATAGAAAAAAAAGGGAGTTGTGCTGAAAATCTGTATGAAAGCTGCAGTATGATAAACCACAAAATAGCATCAGTAAATTTGTTGCTTTCAAAATTCAACTCATTCAATATAAATTCTAATGGCATTTTAAATGTCTAGTATTTTTCTTGTTCTTACTTATTTATTTATTTATTAAATTTATATACCGCCCTATCTCCCTTATGGGACTCAGGGCGGTGAACAGGTGATACTAAAAACCACAATAATAAATAAATAGTTTCTGTTCTAAAATCAAATTAAATAACGGGCCTGTTCTAAAAACACCCCATACAAAAACCCCCACTAAAACATAATCAAACTACACCAGGCCGGCCGCACGGAATAGATGGGCCTTCAGGGCTCGGCGAAAAAGGCGCAGGTCCGTAACTGTACGTAGGTCGGGGGGTAGGTCATTCCAGAGGGCAGGAGCTGCCACAGAGAAGGCTCTCCCCTTGGGGGTCGCCAGCCGGCATTGTCTGGCCGACGGCACTCTAAGGAGGCCCTCTCTGTGGGAGCAGACTGGTCGAAGGGAGGTGTTTGGTAGGAGGCGGTCTTGCAAATACCTAGGTCCATTGCCATGGAGCACTTTAAAAGTTGTTACTAACCCCTTGAAGCGCACCCGGAAGGCCACCGGCAGCCAGTGCAGCTCGCGCAGGAGAGGTGTTGCATGGGAGCATCTAGAGGCCCCCAAAATCCCCCACGCAGCCGCATTCTGAACTAGCTGGAGCCTCCGGGTGCACCTCAAGGGGAGCCCCATGTAGAGAGCCCCATGTAGAGAGCATTGCAATAGTCCAGGCGGGAAACAACGAGGGCTTGAGTGACTGTGCGTAGGGCATCCCGATCCAGAAAGGGGCGCAACTGGCGTATCAGGCGAGCCTGATGAAAAGCCCCCCTGGCCACGGCCGTCACATGATTGTCTAATGACAGCTGAGCATCCAGGAGGACACCCAGGTTGCGGGCCCTCTCCGCAGGGGCTGACTCACCCCCGATAGCCAGAGATGGAACCAACTGGCTATGACGTGACGCCGGAAACCACAGCCACTTGGTCTTGGACGGGTTGAGACGAAGCCTGTTCCTCCCCATCCAGACTCGCACGGCCTCCAGGCACCGGGACATCACTTCCGCGGCATCGTTGGGGTGGTCCGGGGTGGAGATGTACAGCTGGGTGTCATCT
>NW_015387462.1:241689-243008 GCF_001527695.2 Protobothrops mucrosquamatus | reverse complement strand
ACAGTTTCTTCCAGGTGCTGAGGGAGCTGTCGTGCCACCACACTCTCAACAACCTTCGCAAGAAAGCGAAGGTTGGAGACAGGCCGGTAGTTGGCCAAAGCAGCCGGGTCCAGGGAGGGCTTCTTGAGGAGGGGTCTCACCACAGCCTCTTTCAAGGCAGCCGGCAAGAACCCCTCACTCAAAGAAGCGTTGACGATTCCCTGGAGCCAGCCTCGTGTAACCTCCCGGGAGGCCAGTACCAGCTAGGAGGGACACGGGTCCAGTAAACATGTGGTGGTGATCAGCCATCCCAGCATCCTGTCCATGTCCTCGGGGGTCACAGGATCAAACTCTTCCCACAAAATGGACTCAAGACCTGCCTCCGTTGGCCCGCCTGAACTAGTCCAATCGGAGGCTAACCCGGCCCGGATCCGATCGATTTTGTCATGCAGGCAACACCCAAATTCCTCTGCCCGACCCTGCAAAGGGACATCCTGGACCCTCTGATGAAGGAGGGAGCGGGACACCCTAAACAGGGCGGCAGATCGGTTACCTGCGATAAGAGCGGAGAAATAGTTGTGTTTCACCACTCTTATCACTACTAGGTAAGTCCTTAAATGGGACTTTACCAATTTCCGATCGGATTCGGAGCGGGTGGCCCTCCAATTACTCTCTAGGCATCTCTTCTGACGCTTCATCACCCTCAGCTCCTCGGAAAACCAAGGAGCCAAGGTAGACCGGCATCGGGTGAGGGGCCGCAAAGGCACGACCTGGTCCAGGGCCCCCGTGGCCGCACCATTCCAGGCGGCCACCAGGTTCTCAGTCGAGCCACGAGTCAAGGTCTCAGGTATTGGCCCAAGCTCCGTCTGGAACCTCTCAGGGTCCATCAGGCGCCTGGGGCGGAACCATTTTGTCACTTCTGGTTCCGCCTCCCCGTGGTGGGGCGTAGCGGTAGGAAAGGCCAGCCAAAGGAGAGAGTGATCTGACCATGACAGGGGCTCAACGACCATTTCCCCTAAACCATGATCACTCAGCCACTGGCCGGAGGCAAAAACTAAGTCCAGTGTGTGTCCTCCGGTGTGGGTAGGGACATCTACTAATTGGGTCAGGTCCATGGCCGTCATGGAGGCCATGAACTCCTGAGCCACCTCAGATGCTTCACCTAACGATGGCAGATTGAAATCCCCCATGACTAACAGTCTGGGGGTCTCAATCGCCATCTCGGCTATCACACTGAGTAGCTCGGGTAGGGCTGCTGATACATAGCGGGGAGCCAGGTATACAATCAGCACGCCCTGCTGCCTCCCATGACCCCACTTCACACCTAGGGATTCACAACC
>NW_015387462.1:236404-240244 GCF_001527695.2 Protobothrops mucrosquamatus | reverse complement strand
GTGGAATGATGATAGTCAATCTCAGGTAGTAAAAACTTACAGGGGACAATGGTAGACAGTTCCTGGTAACAGCAGCCGGTGTACAACGATGGTAGTCCGTCCCTAGTAACAGCAGCTAGAGCAATGATAGTCAGTCTCTAGTAGCAGCAGCTTGCTTAGAGCGATGTTAGCCAGTCTCTAGTAACAGCAACTTCCTTTCATCCCGCCTGCTCCACTCGATGTCCAGCAAAACAGGACAGAGTCCAAGGCAAGGCAGGTCCGAAGGGGGAGTCCTCAGGGCCAGGGCAAGCCAAGAACAGTCCTCAAAGCAAGGCAAAAGCAATCCTCGAAGCCATCTATGTCCCAACAGCCTGTGAAGGTTTGTGTCCCTTTAAATTTCTCCTTTCCTTTCCTGAGGCAACTTGTAGCTTGTTCTTTTGCAGCCTGGCCTCTCCACGCTGACTCACTTCTTCACGCTGACTCACTTCATGGTTTGATGACAGCTAGTTAGCTTTCAGAACTAGAAGGGAATATCTTTCCCAGCTCTTTGAGGTGACAAGAATATAATTGAAGGGAAATGAAATTCTGAGCTGTCTTGCTGCTTTTCTCACAATCCTAGGGATATATAACAATCCTATAACTATATAACAAGTAATAGCTATTTTATATATACAATCCTATAACTACATAACAAGTAATAGCTATTTTATATATACACCTAAACACCAAAGTGATTTGAATGGCACTTTCATTTATATAAGTCTTACTGTGTATGCATTAATGTTGAATAGTATGCTTCTAGGATGTAAAGCAGACATTCCCAAAGACCATGTTATGAAAACATTCACACAAATGTTGCTAGGGTGGATATGGTCAATTACAAAAGTCTCTGAGAAATGGAAACCAAACACTATGTTGTACCTATCCATTATTTTATTTTCTGACAATGACTCTGTAGTCCAGGGGTGTCAAACTCAATTTCATTGAGGGCCGCATCAGCATTGCAGTTGCCCTCAGGGGGCCGGGTGGGTGTGGCCAGGGTGGGTGCAGCCTACTGGGTGGGCGTGGATGAGTGGGTGTGGCCGACTGGGTGGGCATGGCCAGCTCTACATCATTCGCGTCAAGGGTGCCTGTGGGGGCCTGGGCAGAAGTGGGACAGATCTAAGGGTCTCTGGCAGAAGGGGGTGGGATCAGGGCAAGTGCCAAGGCATGGTCAACTGGAGGAGCCTCAGGCCATGGGGGGGGGCTGAATGGTGGTGTGGGCTGCCCGGAGCCCTGAGCAGCAGAGATCAAACACCCAGCCTGGTTCTCGAGCACCCATGGCACCAAGCCCACCCCCACTTCCTCAAGGGGATGCCCAGCTGCACTTACCTCCTCCTCAAGGCTGCTGCTGCTGTGCTTGCTCTCCTTACCCAGGTTGCTCATGATCGGTACGAGGGCAAAGTCAGAGGGAGGCCCATTCCCTCGCCATGGGAGGAGACCCAGCTTTGTATCCAAAGCTTCCTTAGCAATAGGATGGGAGACCCCCAGGATAGGCCAGGAGGAGGGGGCAAGGGGATGTGAAAGGGCAGCAGGGCAGGACTAAGGTAGGACTTCCCTCAGACCCTCCCTCTCCTTCTTTCCTTCTTTCCTTCCTTCCTTCCTAAGTACAGAGTGGTGGGAAAATATTTGAGATGAGGGAGGGAGAAAAACAGGCAAGATATGCAACTGGGGAGGTGTCACCCTTCATGAGGAATGAAGAAATGCACCATTGCCTGTAAGTGGCCAGCACATGGCCCTCACCTACTTCACATATCTGGCTTGGTGGGATGCCATGAGCAGCGTGAGAGTCAATGTTACCTGCACAATGCCGGCGCTCTCCTCACAGCACCGAGAGGTTGAGCCGGGCAGTGCACATCCAAAAAGAAGTGCAATGCCACCCAGCCCCCAGCCTGCCTGGTCTCGGCAGGCAGCGGGGCGCTCTCCTCACAGCATCGAGAGGTGGCGCCAGGCAGCGCAAATCTAAAAATAAGCGTGAGGACGCCCAGCTCCCAGCCTGCCCGGTTTTGGCAGGCAGCGGGGCGCTCTCCTCACAGCGCCAAGAGCTGAGCCGGGTGGTGCAAATCTGATGAGAAGTGCAATGCTGCCTAGCCCTCAGTTTCAGCAGGCAGCAAAGTGCAAAGCTGGCGAGCTTCGTACTGCCCGGCTCAACCTCTTGGCGCTGTGAGGAGAGCACCCCACTGCCTGTCGAAACCGGGCAGGCTGGGGGCTGGGCGTCATCGCGCTTCTTTTTGGATTTGTGCCACCTGGCTCAGCCTCTCGGCGCTGTGAGGAGAGCACCCGCTGCCTGCCAAAACCCCTCTCCCAGAGACCATCAAGCCAGATATGTGAAGTAGGTGAGGGCCATTTGCTGGCCACTTCCAGGCGATGGTGTATTTCTTCATTCCTCACAAAGGGTGACTCCTCCCCAGCATGCACCCAGGGGGTGGGGCCGATGTGGCAGGGGCTGGTTCCTCACTGTTTTCAGACAGCCTTGTGGAGCTAAGACTGAATGCGTTTCAGCATAGATGGCCACCACAAAATTGTACATTGGCTCTTGGCCGGCCTGGGCAGGGCCAAGGCAGTGGGGGCAGTTCCCTCACTGTTTCCAGGATGGCTTCGCGGGCCATATGAAACCACTTCACAGGCCGCATCTGGCCCATGGGCCTTGTGTTTGACATGTCTGTTCTAGGGGGTGCTCTTCTAAAGAGCGGGGAAGTTATGCTTCCTTGGTCTAACAAGATAGAATATATAGAATATGGAATAACATGGTTGGAAGGGACCTTGGAGCTCTTCTAGTCCAGGGGTGTCCAACTGCCAGCCCGCGGGCAGGATGCATCATAGCAAAACCGCGTCCACCCCATTGCCGGCAATGGCAAAAAAGTCATGATATGACGTTGCAAGTTTGACACCCCTGTTCTAGTCCAACCAACAGCCCATAGCAAAAAATCCTATACCATTTTCCGACAAATGGCTGCCCAGTTTCTTCTTGAAAACCTCCAGTGAGGGAGCATTCACAATTTCTGGAGGCAAGCTGTTCTACTAATTAATTGTTCTCACTGTGAGGAAATTTCTCCTTAATTCCAGGTTGCTCCTCTCCTTGATTAGTTTCCATCCATTTCTTCTTGTCTTGCCTTCTGGTGCTTTGGAGAGAATAAGTTGACCTCCTCAACCTATTTTTATAATAAAGAATAGGAATCTTGATGGTCATCAACAAATCAGTGAGTTAGCAGGCCCACTGTCATCTTAGGTTACATTGGGGCCCTAAAATTAAGAGCCTAAATCATTTGCATTCCTTTCAACAGATGAATTCTATTTTGATCAGTATTCTAATGGTGAATTACTTTTGTTACGAATAAGGAACTTTCAATACGTTCTACTACTTAGCAGGACAACACAATCGAAACAGTGGCTAAATTCTTTCCAATATATTGTGATAGAAGTAAGTCTTCATCCTGGTTCATCCAAGCCGGGGATAAATAAGCAACATGGCGACTGCTTTGGGAAGAAGGTTACAGTTTATTGCAGAAGCAGAAAGATGGTTCTTCAGGAAAGAGCAGAGGAGAGAAGAAAGAGACTGAGCACATGGGTAGAAGGTTTTTATACCCCCTCTAGCCCTGTTTGGAATAGTTTCCTGTTCCTGTGGCTATTTCTGAGTGCTTTTCTAGGCCTTGATATCTGTGGTTTAATCCTATTATCATATCCTGCTTCCCAGGTGATGGGGCTAATGACTCCTAGAGTTTGGGTGGGGCATGCAGATTTTCTCTTTGTCTTCTTGATTGCTCTGGCTTCAACTTTCTGATGGTTTTACATCTGCATTTGTATGGGGCTAGGTCTTGCTTG
>NW_015387462.1:218219-235618 GCF_001527695.2 Protobothrops mucrosquamatus | reverse complement strand
CTTGATATCTGTGGTTTAATCCTATTATCATATCCTGCTTCCCAGGTGATGGGGCTAATGACTCCTAGAGTTTGGGTGGGGCATGCAGATTTTCTCTTTGTCTTCTTGATTGCTCTGGCTTCAACTTTCTGATGGTTTTACATCTGCATTTGTATGGGGCTAGGTCTTGCTTGGGGCAGAGAGATAGATTTGGAGCCAACGTTGGTTTCTGCTTTTTAAAATACTTTTGAGGAAATATATTTTTCTGCCCTTTTAATATTTCATTCTCTGGGGCTCTGACTTCCCACAATTGTTTATAAATTGCAAAGCCTATGGAGACTAAAGTTAGGCCTCTTCCTGGCATTGACCTGTTTGTGAATCAATGGACAGATGTCAGCTGTAACTAATACAAAAAAGTCATTCTTTTTATTCAAGGTCAACAGCATAGTTACTTACTGGTTTCACAGAGCAATCTCTTAGTATGTGTAGACATGAGTTTAAAATCCAAAACAGGCTTTTTAAAAATTCACATCAATTTGGATGCTTTACTTTGAACAATCAGATTCCAGACTGCCCACATTTCAACACCAGAAGCCTCTGCTGACATCTGGTGGTGGGCAGCTGAAAGGACAAGGAGAAGGCTGCTCCTTGCACATAAGGTATGTAGTCTGCATTCTACTTACTATGCCACAGGTAGGGATACTTGTAGAAAGAAACTTCAGGATTGACCTAACATAAAATCTCCATTTTATTCTTATCAGCTAGCTCTATCATTAGACTTATCTACAGTTAATTGGTTATTAATCAATTAAAACCCCTTCAAAATAATCTAAGCAAACTAAAATCTTCAAGTAGTGAAGTCTGTATGCAAATTAAACATTATGTAAAGAAGTAATTTATTTTGCCTGCATAAATATGCAGTCTATTTCACTGAGTACCTCCAAGGAGGGGAGAAAGTCACCAAATATTTCATGCCATTCATAATTTTAACCAACTCCACAGTATCTACATTGCCATAAGAAATCTCCTATTTGATTCAAGGTTTTGTTTCATTTCTATTGCCCAAGCTATAAAGAAAGGATGTTGGTTTCATTTTTTTCTTCACCAGTCTCACCTTTCAAATATTCAGCAGTAGTTTTGTGCAGCCTCTGCTGAGTTTTTTTCCCTACCTTGCCATATGAAATATATATACAGGCCATCTTTCCTTAAGTTCCCAGGGGAGAGAAATAAAGATTTTCCTATGGATCTGCTCAGAGCTTCCTCCAGCTGGGCGAGGGAAAGGTGCAAAACAACAGCAGTTGTCAGACAGGCTCCTCATAGCCCCATCTTTGTTGTTCCCTTACAAAGTTTGCTTTTGTGATGCGGGGGGAGGGAGGCTCACTCCTTCCCCTACGGTGGAGGGGATCAGGAGAGAAGTCGCATGGAACAACTGAAGAACATAGAAATTGTGGGAAGACACCACAGCACACCCAGATAGTTGGTGGGGGGCTAGTATCCCCAGGAATTAGGAAGTGAGAGGAATCTCTATTAATAAGGAACTGTCTCCCCCACAGCTCTAGAGCAATGGACTTCATGGCATTTTCTTTGCTAATTGCTAATAGCCTTAGCTTTCTAAGCACTATGCAACCACAGAATTGCAGGGACAGAGGTGGTGCTGTTGATCTTTGATCCATGTAACCCAGGCATGTGTAAGGGACATGTTTCCTGAACTGTAAGGGACATCTATTTAAAGGCTACCCTTGGCTCCCCTTCTCATTTATTTAGAAGGCCAGGATAAGGGGCAGAATTGGGAGAAATAGGTCCCATGTGTCTTGTGTCTAGTGCACCTGGATGGGAGAGAACAACAACACCTAGGGCTATGCATTCATATCAGACATGGATCACCATTTTAGCTTGTAGGCACTCTCCCATTCCAACATTTTAGATGTCACATCATCAGATCTATTGCTCTGTTTCCAATTGTCTTTTATTTCCTTCACTATGAACTACAGTCTGACTGTAAAGCTGAAATTGATGATGATGATGATGATGATGATAATAATATTAATAATAATAATAATAATAATAATAATAATAATAATAATAATAATAATAATAATAATAATAATAATAATAATAATAGAGTTGGAAAGGACCTTGGAGGTCTTCTAGTCCAACCCCCTGCTCAGGCAGGAAACTCTATACCATTTCAGACAGATGGTTGTCCAGTCTCTTCTTAAAAACTTCCAGTGTTGGAGCATTCACAATTTCTGGAGGCAGGTTGTTCTACTGATTAATTGTTCTGTCAGGAAATTTCTACTTAATTCTAGGTTGCTTCTCTCTTTTTATTATTATTATTATTATTATTATTATTATTATTATTATTATTATTATTATTATTATTATTATTATTATTATTATTATTATTATTATTATTNTATACCGCCCTTCTCCCATAGGACTCAGGGCGGTTCACAGCATATTAAAACAAATAATATACACAAAATACAAAAAATACAAAATACAAAAATACAAAAATACAAAAAAAAAAATAAACCCCGATAAAAGCCGAATTAAAACCAAATATTACCAGCTGTGTTTCCGATTAAAATACTTTTAAAATTATCCCTACCTAAAATCCTCCCTAGGTCAGGCCCGCTTGCTGGAAAAACCATTGCTTCTTTTCCTGCCCTCAGATGCTTTGGAAAATAGCTTGACTCCCTCTTCTTTGTGGCAACCCCTGAGATATTGGAACACTGCTATCATGTCACCACTAGTCCTTCTCTTCATTAAACTAGACATACCCAATTCCAGCAACTGTCCTTCATATATTTTAGCCTCCAGTCCCCTAATCATCTTTGTTGCTCTTCTCTGTACTCTTTCCAGAGTCTCAACATCTTTTTTACATTATGGTGACCAAAACTGGATGCACTATTCCTTGGTAAGTGGCCTTACCAAGACGTTGCAAAATGGTATTAACACTTCAAGTGATCTTGATTCTATCCCTGTTAATGCAGCCTAGCACTGTGTTGGCTTTTTGGCAGGTGCAGCACACTGCTGGCTCATATTTAAGTGATTGTCCACTAGGACTCTGAGATCCCTCTCACAGTTACTACTATTGAGCAAGATATCACCTATACCAGTGTCAATCAATGCTGGCTGTGGAATTCTAGTAGTTGAAGTCCACATGCCTTAAAATTGTCAAGGTTGAGAAACACTGACCTATACTGTACCTGTGCACTTGGTTTTTCTTGCCTTGTTTCTTTGTGAAGTTGCTGTATTTACACAAACAGGAGGGAGTATTTTTTAAAATTTACCTTTGAATACTAGTAATGATACTTCTAATTAAGAAGGGCTAATTTCGGTGGTGGGATTCAGCCAGTTCGCACCAGTTAGGCAGAACCGGTAGCTAATTTTTTGTTGCCCAGGCCCAGAATGGACTTCCAGAAGAGGCATCCACACAGAGAACTGGTTGTTCACATATTTGAATCACACCACTAGCTAATTAAGGATCTAAAATATGGGTAAAAAAACCTCTCTAACCCTGAACTGAAACTTTTCCCTATTCCCATGCACTCTCAATATTCTGTTCAGAAAAGCTAGTAAGGCAAAATCTTCTTTATTTCCCACAATGGAGCTGGCAAAAATAGCTGATATGCAATCATATACAAATCTTATGATTGATGCCTTTATTTAGGCTTTAAATCAGAAGCTGTGCAGTTTCTGAGGCATAGACTCTCACGTGCAACAAAACATTCTCAGCTTTCTAGAAACCAAGATTTTGTTGTGGACAGAGACCCCACTAAAAAAGGTCCAAGGGGGTGAATTCTGTTTCCAGTAAGAAAGAAAAGGCAGGGACCAGAGCTGCTTCTCGTGTTAAGTACTATTTACAAATTAATTGTGAGAACATTTTAAACTTTCTTTTGAAATTTAGTTTTTATGAAATTAATTCACTTTAGGGGGGGTCTACTAACTAGTGGTCAAATTCAATGCAGCAGAAATGGCTCTCTTTCCTGATATTGGGTGCCAGTCCCTCTCATTTGTTTGCTCACCACAGTAAGAACAACAAGCATTGCTTTCACCCTGAAATGGCTTCAGGAAGGTGCAATAATCAGTAGGATGTTATGGTTCCGGCTAATGAAACACTTCAAAGAACTTCAAGGCATTGATTTTCCTAAAAGTAATTTATTGTTACAAAATGTCGGCACAGGCATAACGAAGGTATGCTAAGATCTAAATTCTCTTCCTCTGAGCAGTTAAATTATCAGCATGTTCCCTCCCTAAATTAGCTGTCATATATCACGTTATCCAATTAGTGTGAAGGTCAAAGGTTTCCTTCCTCTCTCTTTCCCGGGCTTTTCCCTCCACCCTCTTCTGCTCTGCATTAACTCTAAAAATACCAAACAGTTCTGCATATTGTCAAAGCAAGAATATACAAGAAGGACAGATCCTGTGGAGACATGCATTCATATCACTTATACCGAAGGAGGATCAGGACTTGACTCAGCCCAAGAATTATAGGCCAATATCTTTATTGAACACAGATTATAAGATTTATAAAAAAAAATTTAGCTAATAGATTAATGCAAGTATTGAAGCGGATAATTCATGTTGATCAGTCTGGATTTATAATTGGTAGATACATGAAGTATAATGTGGGATTAAAAAATCCCGGGGTCCCACTCCCTGCGGGACGGTGGTGACGTACGTCAGCCGAAACCAACGGACCTCGCTTTAGTTCAAGAAACACACGGACAACATGTTTCTTCAGGTGAGATGGCATGCGAGAGCCCAGAAGGATCCGCGTGCTACTCTTTTATTGGTACATAAACGTCATAAGGGGGTGTACAGAAAGGCAATAGGGGGATGGCTCTTCATTACCATATATGGAACACACAAAGAACAAGAAACTTGAAACCAGGAGATACAAATTCATTCTTTGCTTACGTATCAGAAACTAAGTGTCTTCAAGGCAGGCTTTTCATGAGAAATGAAACTTAAGTCAAGAATCGAAACTTATCTCATCAAGGAACCAAATGGATGCAACATCTCCACTGTTTTTCTTTTTTAGGAAATCTCTGCTCCCACTAGTGGCCCCCCTCTACCTCCTCCGAGGCAGGAGGGGGCACTTCCATGAGAATGCGAGACTCCTGTTTGGAGGCAAAATAAGTAATGGTGGATTCTTCATCCGACGATTCCGAGTGATCTGGATCAGTGTCGGATAAAGTCAGCAGAGCCATTTTTTCCATAGGAAGGTCAGGTTTTAAGGATTCATATACATCCGCATTAGCAAGCATGATATTGATTTGTGATATATTGGAGTCAAGTCCATTTAAACGTTCTTTTAAAAAGGAAAGAATATGGGAAAATACACAAGGGCCAATCATACAGATCAATAATAAAATAATACAAGGTCCTATAATAGCAGAAAGCAAGGTGGTTACCCATGGGGAAATGTTATACATACTTTGATACCATGACTGTTGTGATATGCGATCTTGTTCTCTATCTTTCAGTCGCTTTCTTAATTCATGCATAGAATCTTGTACAATACCAGATTGATCAGAATAAAAACAACATTCTTCTTTAAGAGCTACACACATACCACCTTCTTTAAGAAATATGAGATCAAGAGCTCTCCTGTTTTGTAATGTAACTTCAGCAAGGGAGGAAAGAGAGGTTTGAAGAGCGGTAATAGATTTTTCAATACGAGATAAGTCTTCATCTATCTCAAGACTGAGCTTCTGAATTTGTTGAGTATTAACTACAAGGGCAGAAATACCAGTAGCAGCTCCAGCAGCTCCTAACCCTAATAAGACAGAGAGGGTCAATGCCATAACAGCCTCTCGTTTGGCCCTGAGGTGATATTCAGGGGGCTCCATTAGTGAAGTAAAATCCTGGGGAGAATAGTAAGTAATCTTTGGGATTAAAAGAACTTGTATGCAAAAGGAGTTTTGTGATATCAACACATCTCCATGTACACAGGCTGTCGCACCTGTAGAACAGGCCCATATAGAATTATTACCAGGAATAAAATATTGGCCTTGGAGGCTCTTAGTGATGTTACCACCCGTGGTTGTGTATAAATCATTTTCTCCGTCGCCTGAACCAGAGCGGCTGACTGGTAGCCATACACGACATCCATAACGTCCTGTAGTAAAGTTAGCACAATACTGAGAATAGTTATCGGGAATATGACCAAGACAACATCCATGTCCCATGATAGATGTAATAGTGATGGATGTAGCATTCCACCTACAATTGGAATCTGTTGTAGCATTCTGGATAGGCTTTACAGAACCTATAGCATCATAAAAAGGTGGAGTAGCAGATAAACAAAGCCAACAATTATCAACTTGAGAGGAATTAACAGTTGTTTTCAATAAAAAGGAGGAGGCATTTACAAGATTTAATAAAGGATTTGGAGAATTATAAACATCAGGTTGTAAAAAGGAAGACTGAATACGTTTGTTAGGACCTAGTGGGGGAGAATGTGTAGACTGAAATGTAAGTCGGATTGAAAACACATTTCCATCATCTCCGGATCCACTCCATTCTCTACCTCCCCAGGAATAACCAATGGCCCATTGTTGTGCTGTAAGGGCCTTACCTTCAGTGGTGAAGGTAATATTCAAAGGGTTCATTCGCTCACCACAACAATGTAAATTAGAAGTACATTGGGGAGAAGGAGGTTTACCATTTGTTCGTGTAATAGAAATAAGATCAGTTGAATGAGGAGCTGTCCAGGAGATGGCACCCGTAGAAACACAAGACCAGGAAGCACAATATTTGTCCATAGAGGTGCCACATCGATGTTTATCCTCAGGTGTCTTAGGCTCAGGACAAAAGTACAAACTCCACCAAGTGGTTTCAAGTGGAGATGGCGTACAAGAGCCACCCTTGTCCCATTGGTTGTTCTGGAGAGTTTTGGAAGCAAATTTAGTCACTCCTGTGCCCATTTCGGCAAAATCAAAATGTAAAGTGGGAAACCAGGGCCAGGTCGTGTAGTGAGAGATTTGGTATAAGACTCGATTTTCAAAGTCTCTGATGGTCCATGTATAAGTAAGAGGGCGGTGAGGATTTGAAGGAAGAGTATGTCGTCGTCGAGAGGGAGCTTCTTGATGTTGCAAACGAGGTTGCGGGTCAGAAAAAGGTAAAGAGTGGGTGGCCATGTTCAAAGATGAGCATGGGTGTGAAACAGAGTCATAAGCAAGCAAACTATTAGATAGGGGAGGTTTTGCATAGCTAGCCTTAGAAGCGAGTTCAAAGGTAGTTGTTGAATATATGCGGTCAGAAGACATAAAACCAGATACATAGTATCGCCCCGTTGTCTCAGGGGTTACGAAAATAGAAAAGGTTATATGACAGGGGTAGTGAGAGTACACAGTGGAAACATGGGGAGAGGGAGATAAGGGGATGTTGCGTTTAGGGTGGCGAGAAACTACAAACGGACAAAAAGGTTGACCTCGGTCAACACAATGAAAAAAGGCTGTAGTATTAAGATGAAGAAAGGAAAAGATGGGACTACAATATAGGCCTCTACCCACATTAAGGGGGGTTTTCAAATGTACCGGCACACTTCTCAGATTCAAGGGTCGTCGTGGAACGGACATCATGAGGGAGAAACTCATCAATAGCGCCATCAAGTGCAGGATCCACATGATTGATGCAAAAATGTTGAACACTGGGACAGGTGGAATGGCATAAGAGGCACTTGCTGCACCAATGACAACACTCACAGCCACACTCACAAAGGCAATGACAACACATCCATTGAGGAAATATGATCTGTTGTGTTAATGAAATAGGGACGGACACAGCGAGCAGGAACCCATAGAACTTTGTCAGGTAGTTGGACTGCCGCGTAGCCTCTTCCCCAGGTGATGAGGTCTGCTGGGCCTTTCCAAGCAGGATCAGGAAGTTGCCTATAGTAAACAAGTGGTCTTGAAGTTGGGACAACAGGTTTAGTAAAATGTCTAGATACAGCAGACAAGGGAGGGGTGCCAGTAAGGTTAAGAAAGTTAAGAGTATATAAGCAAACATTTAATACATTTTGCAGTGCCGGGAGGTTAGGGGGGCTTAAGCCTTTTGACCCCATATATCGATCTAAAGCATTTTTTAAAGTTGGATTTGCTCTTTCAACAATAGCCTGCCCTTGACTATTGAAAGGTATTCCAAATTTATGAATAATAGACCAGTGGTGGCAAAATTGTGAAAATTGTGAACTAATATATGCTGGACCATTATCAGTTTTTAGTATTTTTGGACATCCCAACACTGTAAAAGTACGAATGCAATGATTGATTACTTGTTTTGTAGTTTCCCCTTTTTGTGGGGTAGCTAAAATAAAACCAGAGAAAGTATCCACTGTAACATGCAGATATTTCCATGGGGCAAATGGAGGATATTGAGTCACATCCATTTGCCAAGTATCACAGGCTTCAATGCCTCGGGGATTAACACCCTGTGGAATACCTTTAGACTGTAGGCTACAGGTAGGGCATTGTTGGATTATAGCTGTAGCCTCAGCCATAGTGATGCCAAATTGTTTCATGAGAGCCTTTTTGTTCTGATGAAAATAACTATGGCTTTCTCCAGCAGTCAAAGGAGCTGGTTGAGGTGTGGTGATGGTAACAGATAAAATTTTACAGGCTTCATCTGCCATATGATTTCCTTCTGATAAGAAGCCTGGTAGTTGTTGGTGGCTTCTAATATGCGCAATGAAAAGAGAGTGTCTGCGGTCTTGTAATAATGTTTGAAGAGACTGAAAAAGAGTCATTAATGTTGGAGGTATTGAAGGTGATAAGTATGAATCAAAAATGTTGTGTGCTGTCTGAGAAACATAAGAACTATCTGTAATGATATTTAAAGGTTGTAAAGGAAAAGAAGAAAGAGCTAAGATAAAAGCTGCTAATTCAGCTTGTTGGGCAGAAGATTGAGGAGAGGTAAGTTTTTTATGCCATTTCCCTTGATATTGCCATGTACAGGCACCATGGGTTTTTGAACCATCAGTAAAAATGGTAAGACAGTTCTTAAGTGGGGAAAAAACAATGGGAGTTGAAAAAGAAATAGGAATTGTTCTTATCAGCTGCAACCTAGGGTCAGCAGGGAGGTGACATGAAACACGTCCATGCCATTCATCTAACGCGTCTTGTAAAACTTCAGAAGTTTGAAATAAAGATTCCCATTGTGTAAGTTTAAAAGGAAGATATAAGGCAAAAGGTTCTAGGCCTATGAGTGCTTTGGCACGTTTTCTGCCCTTTTCAATTAATAAAGCCATTTGTAATGGTCGTGTAGTAAGCGTATTGCGAGGAGTGTGAGGCAAATGTAGCCATTCTACAATGAGAAGTTTGTTATGTTTGCCTTGATCTGGTATCTGGATCAAAATACCAGTGAGCTGAGAGGGTGTGGACAGGAGTGCAAGAGATAAAGGGTGATTAGCTACTATGCGGTCAACCCATGTGATCTGAAGAACAGAGTTAATGTTTTGTAAAGCTTTGTAGTGAAGTTCAGTAAGAGTTAGAGTATCAGCAGGTTGTTTTAATATAGATAAAGCTTGGAAAAATGGAGAAAGAAGTTCAGTAGTAAGGGAAAGATAGGGACGTGCCCAATTAAGGGTCCTTAGATATTGTTGTAATTGTACCAAGGTGGGGTGTGTGGGGAATTTTAAAGTTGGCAAAACAGGAGTAGAGGAGGAAGCCAACATCTTATGTCCCAAATATTGAAAGGGATAATGCGTTTGAATTTTGTCAGGAGCAATGTACAATCCTGCATCCTGAAGGACCTGTGTAAGTATTGGAAGTGTACGAGCCACCATGCCTTTTGGTCCCTCTGCAGCAACTAAGATGTCATCCATGTAATGATAAACTAAAAATGTAGGATATTGGTCTCGAAATGGCTGAAGAGCTTTGTTCACATAATATTGACACATAGTAGGGGAATTGAGCATACCTTGTGGCAATACTTTCCATTGGTATCGAGCAGTGGGTTTGGAATTGTTCAATTCAGGAATGGTGAATGCAAATAAAGATCGATCCTCTTCATTTAAAGGAATAGAGAAAAAACAATCTTTTAAGTCGATGACTATTAAATCAAAAAGGTGAGGAATTAAATTTGGGTTTGGTAAACCACACTGTAGCGCCCCCATTGGTTGGATGACTGCATTCACAGCACACAAATCCTGTAGGAGGCGCCATTTGCCATTTTTCTTTTTGATAACAAAGATAGGAGTATTATAAGGGCTGGTAGAGGGCTCTAAATGGCCAAGGGTTAGTTGTTGTGCAACAAGCTCATGTAGAGCAACAAGTTTATCCAGCGTGACTGGCCATTGATCAATCCAAACAGGGGAGGGGGACAATAGAGACAATTTCAAAGGAATAATAGCCATCAGAGTTTAAGGAATATGCAAAGTAGCATGCAATTGCGAAAGCAAATCTCGACCCCACAGATTAAAGGCAAGAGGAAGCACAAAAGGTTTGAGGTAGGCTTTAGTAGAGGTATCAGGGACAGAAGCAGAAAGCCATTCAGTGCTAACCTGTGCGGCTTGGCTTCCACCGACCCCTTGGACAGAAGGAGAATCAGAAAGATGCCAATTTGCAGGCCACTCCTTGGTTTGGATGACGGAAGCGTCAGCACCCGTATCAACCAAGCCTGTAAAAGGACGGCTATTAAGGGAAATGGTAAGCATTGGTTTGAAAGGTTCAACAGGACAGTGTAAAGCAAGAAGAGAAGAGGAAGGAGGGGAAGCAGTTGGGGGAAGGAGAATGAGGGTAGCCACGATTGAACCTTTTGGGAGGGAAAAAGGGCGGTCACCTACGGCAGCAAGAGAAAGATGGTGAAGGGCAGAGGAATCATACAAAAAAGGCGCAGCTACCACGCCTTCAAGTATGAGGGAGGAGTTTGGCATTAGCAAAACTGGCTGAGAAGGCGGAAGTGGTTTCATAAGTATAACAGACAAGGGAAGAGTAAAGACCGCTCCAGGGTCGTCATAAGTGACAGCTTCGGACAGCTCCACGGGAAAAGCAGAAGCAGAAAAAGGTGGATCAGAAATACAAGGAGATATGTCAGCCTTTTGTGTGGGGCGGGCTGACGGCCCCGCAATTAGTTTTCTGACTGAGGGCGAGAGGCAGAAGGGTTGCTGCGACATTGAGATTTCCAATGGAATCCCTTTCTACAGCGAGGACAAACAGTTTTTGGCTTAGCGGTAGGGGGAGGAGGTCTTCCACGAGGTGCGCTCCCTCCCCCCGGTGCTCTACACTGATTCTTGAAATGGCCAGGCTTCCCGCAGTTAAAACAGTTGCCCATTGGTCGTGAAAAAGCATAAGTATCAGGAGGTGAGGAAGGAACAGGCGGAGGAGTGGAGGGGAGAGAGGACGTGATAGCAGAAGCAAGAGTAGCCATATTATAAGAGTTAGAGCCTACTATACGGCATGCACGGAGAAATTCAGCAAGCGTAGCATCCGGCTTGTTAGCAAGAGGTTGAAGCACTTTTTGACAATCAGGGTTAGCGTTTTCATAAGCCAATTTCATGATTAATTCATTGCGAGCAGCTTCGTTGTCAATCTGTTGTTCAAGAGAGAGCTGCAAGCGACTAACGAAGGAAGCATAATCTTCGCTAGTGGCTTGTATAATTTTTGAAAAAGTTTGCAAGGGAGTCTGCTGTGCCTCATCAACCTTACGATAGGCTCCAAGAGCAGCATTTTTGATAAGAGGGAAAGCAGCGCGATCAGATTGAGACTGTTGAGCAACAGTTAGACGAGTGCCAACTCCCATTAAATCATCCTGAAAAACATTTGCAGGTAAGCCATTTTGCACAAGGAGAGAAACCTGTTTTGCATATTCCGAAGTCCAGATCACATATTGTGCAGGGGTCATTATCATACTAAAAAGAGTTTGCCAATCTAAAATAAGCATTTCTGAGGCATCAGAAGAGAGAGAGTGAAGTAAGCCTTGTACATAGCGAGACTGGAGACCATAATCTCGAACAGCCCCTTTAATATCTTTAATGATTTTATAAGACATATTTTGATAGACTGTGGGGGCGGCGCCCCCACGGGGGCCCCTTCCCCAAACCAGTGGAAACAAAGAAGAGGAAGAAGTAGAGGAGAAGTCTTCTGGGTCCAAAGATCCATCCTCCCGTGCTTGTTGAAGAGCACGGAGGACGGTGCCCCCCTGAGCCAAGGGAGACGGAGGACCTGAAGACGAAGAAGAAGACGACTCTGCAGGATAGGGAGGAGGAGCACTTGGAGGAGAAAGAGAAGGATACAAAGAAGAAGGGGGTTCTTTTGGCTGTGCTGATTTTGGAGTGTCCTCCGGGACAGACACAGGTTGAGAACCAGAATCAGGATACAAAGTATGAAGAGCAGCCATGAGGCCACGCCACGTGCAAAGGATATCAGTCGGGGCATGGGGTGGTTCATGAAGCCATTTGCCAATACGTTCCCAGGTGGATCGGCGAAGAGAGCCTTCCTCGGGATAAGCAGGACAGTGTTTGTGAAGATAAAGAAGAAAATAAATAATTTCTTTGCGAGATAGAGGATATACAGTCGTTCCGTTAACTTTTTGCAAGCAATTTGCCTTTCTGACTAGTTTAAAAAGTTCATCCACATGCTTGGACAGAACTTTGGAAAGTGAGGAGCCCATACTCACGATGATCAAGCCTATGCCAGGTGCGCAGTACAGGAGTCAGAGCAGCACTTCCCTAGACAGAGAACACGCTGTGGAGTCTAATCACGTCAGGGTCACCAGTTGTGGGATTAAAAAATCCCAGGGTCCCACTCCCTGCGGGACGGTGGTGACGTACGTCAGCCGAAACCAACGGACCTCGCTTTAGTTCAAGAAACACACGGACAACATGTTTCTTCAGGTGAGATGGCATGCGAGAGCCCAGAAGGATCCGCGTGCTACTCTTTTATTGGTACATAAACGTCATAAGGGGGTGTACAGAAAGGCAATAGGGGGATGGCTCTTCATTACCATATATGGAACACACAAAGAACGAGAAACTTGAAACCAGGAGATACAAATTCATTCTTTGCTTACGTATCAGAAACTAAGTGTCTTCAAGGCAGGCTTTTCATGAGAAATGAAACTTAAGTCAAGAATCGAAACTTATCTCATCAAGGAACCAAATGGATGCAACAGTATAATGTTAGACAAATTGTGAATTTGCTTGAATATTTGGACAAAAACAATCAAATTCCAGCGGCTTTTATCTTTTTGGATGCTGAAAAGGCGTTTGACAAACTGGACTGGCAATTTTTATTGCGAGTGGTGGAGAGAATGAATTTTGGAGACAGATTTTTGTCAGCTCTTAAGGCTATTTATCAACTACAATCAGCACAAGTTGTAGTAAATGGAGGATTGACAGATATATTTAAAATTGAGAAGGGTACAGGGCAAGGATGTCCATTATCACCTTTATTATTTGTTTTGACATTGGAGATTTTATTAATCAAAGTTCGTGAATCATCGGTTATAAAAGGAATTACTTTAGATAAGAACGACTATAGGCTGAGAGCTTTTGCTGATGACCTGGTTTTAACCTTATCTCAACCTATTGACTCTGCAAGAAATTTGACACATTTTGACTCAGTATGGGAAAGTTTCTGGATTTAAAGTAAATAATAATAAGACTAAAATATTATCTAAAAGTATGTCTAAGAAAGATAAAGAGACTTTGGTTAATTTAACTGGTTTTGAAATAGTGAAAAGGGTGAAATATTTGGGTGTTTATATTACAGCCTCTAATGTTAAATTGTACAAAAATAATTATGATAAGTTATGGATAAAAACTCAAAAGGATTTAGATGAATGGAAAAAGTTAGTTATCCTTGTTGGGGAGAATCTCAGTGGTTAAAATGAACATCCTTCCTAAGTTTCTCTTCTTGTTCCAAATGATACCTATCTTAAAAAAGGATTCAAATTTGGAGGAGTGGCAAAGGGGTATCAATAGATTTATCTGGCAGGGCAAAAAGCCGAGGGTCAAATTTAAAATTATGCAAGATGTACGGGAAAGAGGGGGACTTAAAGCCCCAAATTTAAAATTATATTATGATGCGGTGGCTTTAACTTGGATTAGTGATTGGATTAATTTAACTAATAGAGATATATTGATTCTTGAAGGTTGGGATTTATTTTATGGATGGCATGCTTATTTTTTTTATATAAGAAAGTTGATCAAGTTTTTAAATCTCATATTTTAAGAATTGCACTTTTGCGAGTTTGGAAGAAGTATTATTATAAATTAAATTTTAAAATTCCAATTTGGGCAATTCCAGAACATGCAATACAAGGAATCACAAGGGGAGTTAAATTGGAGGGGATTGTTTACAAGGATTTACTTATTTTAAGGGGACAGGACTGNTTTGGTCCCAATTTCTTGCTGGGCAATTTGAGGCGTAGATATTTAGTTGACAAATAAACCTTTTCCCCAACTTGGAATGTTCTTTGGGGAGCCCTCTTTTTATCAGCCTGCTTTTTATAGGTTTCAAAAGTCTTTTTTAAAGCAGTTTTTGTGTTTCTCCAAACTTCTTCCCACCCCCTCACCCATTGGTCAAGTGTCTGGGAAGCGGAGGGCACCTGAGGATATTCAGGTATTGGGCTGAACTCTTTTCCTGTGGCCACTCTGAAAGGCGTGTAGCCGGTGCTGCTGTGCACAGAATTATTGTACGCCACCTCCGCAAAAGGGAGGAGATCAGTCCAGTTCGTCTGTTGGTAAGAAACGTAGCATCTAAGATATTGCTCCACCATTTTGTTAGCGGCTTCTGCAGCCCCATTGGTGGCCAGATGAAAAGCAGATGATAAGCCTTGAGATGATCCAATTAATGTAAGGAAACTTCTCCAAAACTTCGCTGTGAACTGCACCCCCGTCCAAAATTATTCGCTTAGGGGCGCCATGCAGCCGGTAGATATGTTTCAGGAATAATTTAGTCAGGCATTGGGCAGATGGGAGTCCTTTGCAGGCGATAAAATGAGCCTGCTTTGAGAACAGGTCTATTACAGTCCAGATGACAGTATTTCCACTACTTTCAGGTAGGTCTACTATAAAGTCCATAGCTATTTCTTCCCATGGTTGAGAAGGGTCTGCCCCGGGTTGCAGTAACCCAGGGTTGGATCTACGAGGGAGGGGCTGTAGGGTTCTCTCTGTAGGAATTGATTTCTGCTTTTCACATCTGGGGTTTGAAATCTTTCCAGTGACTCACCCAAAGTTTGAGTAGCAGGCCATTCGTTAGCTCCGTACCAATCTGCTTTTGAAGTCTTTGCTCCCAGCTGGGAGGTCTGCCAGAATTCATCTTCCCACAGCATGCTGTCTGTTGCTTCCCCCTCTGGGTTATCAGTAGCTGCTGAATCTTCAAGCAAACTCCCTTTTCTCATGATAGATTTTCTTCCCCTGAATCTTTACCAGCTCCTCTCATGGTTAGAGGCAGTGGACGGAGTTCAGGACCCCAGGTCGTTTGGAAAGGATTTGAGATCTTAGCATGATGTTATGGTTCCAGCTAATGAAACACTTCAAAGAACTTCCAGGCATTGATTTTCCTAAAAGTAATTTATTCTTACAAAATGTCGGCACAGGCATAACGAAGGTATGCTAAGATCTAAATTCTCTTCCTCTGAGCAGTTAAATTATCAGCATGTTCCCTCCCTAAATTAGCTGTCATATATCACGTTATCCAATTAGTGTGACGGTCAAAGGTTTCCTTCCTCTCTCTTTCCCGGGCTTTTCCCTCCACCCTCTTCTGCTCTGCATTAACTCTAAAAATACCAGACAGTTCTGCATATTGTCAAAGCAAGAATATACAGTATTTGCAGCGTTGACATAGAATTTGGCTATATGACAATGGCTGAAACTGGATTGAGGGGAGAAGAATAAGAAAGTGGCAGCCAGCCAGGGTGATAAATTAAAAAAAACAAAACTAAAGATGATGGGGGAAAGGTAAGAATAAGGCTTTCACAAAATGAACACTTCCCTTCTATGAGCTGAGAAAATGAGTTGTTTGAATGTTTGATTTAGCTCTAATGGACTCCTATGAAAATTCAATCAGTCTTGTTTCATGCCTGCCTGGATCTAAAATAAAAATAGATCATTGGGTAGAGCATGCTTTACTGGATCACATTCCATACAAGCATACTTTATGTAAGACTGGGTTTTGGATCAGATTACGTTTATTCTACATTTTGTAATACCAAGGCAGTATCACAGAGTTATTGTCATAGAATGGAAAGGTTGGAACTCCCCAGTCAGCATCCTATATTGACTGAGATGGGCAGTTATAGAAATTGAATTAATTAAATTAATTAATTCCATCAGCAGCTGTCTTTTCTATCCTCTTGTTGATGTTGTACGCTTTTATCCAAGAATGCCTTTCATCTAAATCTTCTGCCTTCCAAACTGAATCCAATCAGTATCTTGTATTGTTCCAGTTGTTTAAGATTCCTTCTATAATTAACCATCTAAAGTTTAGTATGGGCAAAGAATTTTGGATATAATATAGATTTAGAAAGTGGCAAAGTTTGTGGGAAAGAAACTATAAATTGACAATGTCAGCTTCATATAAAGAAAACTTATATAAAATGTTCTATAGATGGCACTTGTTACCAACAAGATTAGCAAAAATGTTTTAAAATATGTCAGAGAAATGTTGGAAATGTAAACACATACCAGGTACTTATTATCATATGTGGTGGGCATATGTTAAAGCAAGGAGATATTGGACAATAATCCATACTTGGTTAGAAAAAATGTTAGAGAAACACATAGACTATAAACCTGAATTTTTTTTACTAGGTATAATACCAGAAAAATGTGATAAGCAAAGTACATATTTGATTCTACATGTGATAACAGTGGCAAGAATTATATTTGCACAATATTGGAAGAACGAAGAAATACCACCAGAAGAAGAAATAATAATAAAAAAAATACTAGACTGTGCAGAAATGGACAGACTTTTTTTAATGTTGAAAGAAAAAGAAGAAAAAGAATATTTTCAAACTTGGAACCTATTTTATCAATGGTTAGAGAAAAGATTTAGGGATTAGGAATTTAATTTATATTAGTGAATAAGGTACTCAGACAAAACATTTTTGTTGAATGATTGACATATCTTGGATATGTTCTCAGCAAAAGTTTTGGTAATGCTTTTTCCATCTTTTTTTTTTTTAAAAAAAATAAATTTTTATTAATTTTTCATTGAAAAACAAAAACATAAATCTTTTATCACAATATCAACCCAAAAAAAATAAATCAACACCAATCAATACATTCACGGACGTGTCCGGTGTCCCCCTTCTGCACCACCCTCTCACTTGCCTACACCTTCCTCCTCCCTATCCTACCACCACTCCTCCTTCCTCCCTCTTTCCTACCTCCCTTTCTCCCTCAACCATCCCGTCAGTGCAGTTGGGGTACCACCGGGCACCTCCTTAAAAAATCATACATA
>NW_015387462.1:213175-214671 GCF_001527695.2 Protobothrops mucrosquamatus | reverse complement strand
CCCCTTCCATTTTTTCTCCTATTTCCTCCACCCGGTTCTCTATACGATCCATATGAAAAGCAAAGCCCTGAAAGATTTGAGACATATTCTCACATAGTTCATCATTCTTTTTAGCAAGCAACTCTTCTGTCTCCACTCTTACTTGCTGTACAATTTGTTTGGACATCTGCATCTGCATCTGCATCAAAGAATCCTGTAATTCCTTTAAAGTAATATAAGTTGGTGAAGAGGGTGGGGGAGTTTTAGCTCTCTGTTGCGTGGCCTGTACAGCTGGAGAGGAAACAGCTGACTTAAGTGCTGGAGGGGCTACACCACGTTTAGAAGCCATTCTGAAGCTTAAAAAAGGTTTTAATATACAGTCCCAAACAGTTAAAAATCAAACAAATTTTTCTTTAATTTTTCTTGATTTTTTGGAGATTTTTCCTTAATTTTTGAAGATTTTTTACAATTTTAACAATATAGCCATCCACAACTGGAAGGAAAGTAAAAGTATCTCTTTAGCACAAAGAAGCGGCAAACCGCAGCCATTTTTTCTCTCCAAAAAGTAACTTTCGATTTTCAATCCTCGAGAAGAATGCTTAAAAGTCTGAGTCAAAGTTTTAAGTTCTTTATAAAAGATCCAGACTTCCTAGTTAGCTCCGTCTGTGAAAAATACTCACAATTTAATTCGGGAAAAAATCAGAAGTGGAGACGGCGTCTGGCTTCGCTTGCAGCGAAGACGTCCTGATCTGCGGAGAAGCTCTGAGCTCCGGAGGAGTTCTCACCTTTACCTCGCTGGGAACACCCAGGGAGGCTAGGGAACTCGACTCCTACTCACGAGCAAGCTCTCCTTCTCTCCTTTGCCCGGAGAGAAGTTTCAAAACGCCCAACAGCTGATAAACGCTGTTTTGGCGCTTTTTACGCAGTCCTGAACGGGAGGCTGTCAAAACAACCCCCTTCGGCAGCCGCCGAGCCACCGGAAGTCCCTTTTTCCATCTTTTTTTAAGGACTAGATGAAAGTATTTTTATTTACCATGTTGTGGAAAAATCCAATGAAAAAGCCAAGAGACAGCAACACAACATAATAATTCTTACTTTAAGATTCAGAGGTTTATTTCTCTAATAATTTGGAACATAGCAAGCATAATAACACAACATCACTTCCATTAATAACCCATTGCAACGAGGACCATGTGACATAGCAGAATCCAATAGGACAGCTATAGGTGAATGGCAAATCAATCAGGTCCAGTCTCAATCTTTTATACCCTTTCTCGCTCTAAGACTGTAGTCAGATGATCTGCTGACTTTTGCTGACTTCTGCTGACCTTTGCTGACTTTTTACTGACTTCCTGTTGACCTGCTTTCCACATATACCCGTGTACATTGGAACCCGCATCCATCAGCTACTTTTCAGTTCCCTATTTCTCCCACGGTTACAATACTCATGTTCCAAATATACATAGAATTATCTACTTTGCAATTTCATATTGCACAAAGCTCAGCAGATTACAAAT
>NW_015387462.1:202309-209904 GCF_001527695.2 Protobothrops mucrosquamatus | reverse complement strand
GGGCCTATTTCAGGTTTGCTCTAGCCTCATCTTGTTATATGAGGAGGGGGCTATATTTTCATCTCCTACAGTCCCCACTTCTTGTCCATAAGGACAACACAAAACATAAGCAAAAAGATAAGATTAGAGTGATTCTGGGGTAAAGGGTCTACAATAGTTCCATAGGGGCATGTAAAGAAATTATTTTATGGGGAAACACATCCAACCTCAGTAGGTTTAAAACTCATAATAAAAAATACAAATGCCAATAAACAACACAACTACAGTCCATACAGCAGGCATGAGGCATTTTCCTGATGCAGATCATTTTCTTCATGCGCCTCTGGACTTCCACTGTGCTGGAAAAGGTGATGTCTGGGCCGGAGATTGCATGCTGGTGGGGAGCCAAGGTTACTAGCACTTGCTCTACTGTTAGACAAAGCTTCAATCTTTGTCTAGGTGCAGGCAGGTGATTGGGGCTGGATGTCTTCCTCGTCTGGGGCTGGTACTTTCTTGCAGTGCAAAACATGCCAGATCTTGATACCTCACAGCAATGTTGGTGGTCAATAGAATTTTTTGCTGAAATACTTTAGTCAGAACCTTATCACCAGTCTTCAAGGCATAACAAAGATCTAGTGGTTCCTTGGGTGGCGCAGTCTTCAGGAAGCTGAAACATCTCAAACAAAATCTTTATAGGTAGGAAAAGGGGAAGGGGAAGAAGGTAGAAGGAGAGGGAGGGGAGGATATTGTGACAGGAGCAGGGGTGCTTGCCACTAGCATGACTTGCTCTGGTCTCCTGTGAATGACAGTCTGTGACAGTAATAATGAAAACTTGGCAGGAGTCCAACGTTGCCTCCTTTGACACTTGGATGTCTTGTAGAGAAGCTGACAGTCTCATAAACCTCACAGACACACAAAAAATAGAATAACAGATTTCCTCCCCTAACTTTACAAGTTTACTTTCCCTTTTTCTAAGTTTCTCCTCTGCCATATGTGAATCATGACCTAGTTTTTGGTATCATAGGACAAGCATTTTAACTTCATTTCTGTACTTCCTCTACTTGCAATTTTGGCTGACATTCAACTGCTAGCTGCCTACCTAATATTAAAGCAGCTTGAAAATTTCCATGTAACATATATTAAGCCGTTACTTTAAACTAACAAAAATTCCATGTTCTATTAAGTGTGCTTCCTTAAAGACGTACATTAGTTTGCAATGCAATAATTTTAGCACACCAATGTTCAATTTACCAACTCATACTGCAATGTTCAAATGGCACATTTCCCCCTTTACTTAGGAAAGCAGTGCAATGTTTTAACCCAGCAAAAAATTAAAATGAACAGAAACCACACCATCTTTTCCTTCCTGCCTCTCCTTCACACTTTCAAGGCAGAAAATCCCCAAGCAAAAAGAAAGAAATAGCAACTAGCAAAGGAGATGGAAAATGTTGTAAAAATGTTTAAAAGATTACACAGAAATTTCCCCCTTATTTCCATTCAGCATTCTTCCAACTAAATAGGTATCTCTTCTCTTTTTCCTTCTCTTAAGTAAATCACATACTTTTTTCCTTCTTCCTTTCATGAGCTCCTCTCCCACAGAACTTTTCCACAAAACCTTCTTCATTTTATTTTCTCATATCCTTGCAAACACATACTACTGCCTTCCTAGTTACTTCATAACAATCTACAACTTACTGTTCCTTTCATAGCCTGGGGTTACATAACATTTACCCAAAAAAACTGGGGAACTGGGGGATACATAAAAGATAAAATTGAAAAAAAACAAAAGACAAAATATAAAAAGACAACACTTGTGAATACATGAATGAGCAGGGAATAATGACCCGCCCAATCAGGCTAACATGCTTGTGGTTACATTTTTATTTTTTCTCTCACCATGCACTCATCTATCAATTCAATCACTTTATCCAGTATACTTCTCTCCACATGCACTCTAATCAGGGTTGAGGGCAGGATCTCATTTTTGTTTCTTTGTTCCTTTTTTCCTCTCTCTATTCTTTTCTTTTCTTTCACTTTTTTTTTTAAATCTCAATTTGTTCTCTCCTCTAAGACAGTCTAGGAACCCAACCATCCAGGGGAAATAGAAGGGAGTTGAACCCTGCCAACACAGGCAGTCCTTATGTATGGAAAAGGTCCATCCCCTCCTTGTCAGTAAAACTGACAGCAGCAATAGAGAAATAACATATCATCCCAGCAAACAAGCTGACCCTTTATCTACGGCAGACATGTCAAACACAAGGCTCACGGGCCAGATACAGCCCGGGGAGGGCCCAGATTTGGCCCCCCAGGGCTGTCCCAGAAATGGCAAGGGACCAGCCCCCACTGCCCCAGCTCTGGCCCACCCCAACCGAACTGGGCACCCTGGTGCATGCACAGGAAACGGCGAGCACTCAAAGGCTGGTGGTGTGCAGCAGCAGCTCATTTGCCTCAGCCCACCCCGCCCCTTCCAGCTTAACCCGTCACACCCAGCCATGCCCCACTTTGCCGGGCTTCTCCTCATGTGGCTCTGTTTTGCCACACTGTGCCAAGCCTTTCCTTGCTTGGGCCATAGTGTTCTGTAAGCCTAGCACCCCAGGGCACGCCCAGCCTGTGGGATGAAAGGTGCGGAGATGTGAGTGCACGGTGGCACAAGCCGAGCATCGGCCAGCTCCCAGTCGCCCTCTCCACCACATGGTAGGGCCGGAGAGGGGAATGCAGCAGTCATTGCCAGCCTGGAACTGCTTGCGGCTGGCAATGTGAAACTCTGTGGTGGCTGGAGAGAAAGGGTGAGAAGAAGGAGAAAGCAGGAAGGGTTTTTGTCTCTTTCTCTGTGTGTGTGTTTGTATGAGACACACACACACACACANGCCGTGTTACAAAAAAAGGGGAGCTTCCGCCTTTCTCCTCTTTTTTTAACCTCCTCCCACTCCATTCAGGTGCAGCCGGAGGAAAAGGATGAGAAAGCAGGAAGGATTTCTCTCTCTCTCTCTCTCTCTCTCTCTCTCTCTCTCTCTCTCTCTCTCTCTCTCTCTCTCTCTCTCTCTCTCTGTGTGTGTGTGTGTGTGTGTGAGAGAGAGAGAGAGAGAGAGAGAGAGAGAGAGAGCCAGTAGGAAAGTGAAAGTGTGGAGAACGGGGAGTGTTATAGAGTAAGCAAACTTACAAAAAAAGGGGGATCTCTCTCTCTCTGTCTCTCACATACATCCACACATGTGCTGCATGGGGAAGGTGGTGTGCAGGCAGGCGAGAGATTGGCTCACAGATTGGCTTTGTGGTCTATTCTTGCCTCCTCCCCTCCCTAAAATCCAGGCAATAATAGAACTCTTTGGATTGAATGGGAAGTTAAGAGGAATTGGTGTGAATTGAAATTAAAAGGCCAAGTCAACTTTTAGTTATTTTGTCGGAGACGTGGAAAGTGTTTCTTGCTCCTACTTCCCCTCATCTGCTCTTTTATAATTTAATCCAGCCTTGCCCAAACTAATATCTTTTGGGTGTCATGGACCACAGTTCCCATCATCCTGTGGCTATGCTGGCTAGAAATGCAATGCCTTATTTTCTCTGTAGTATGCGCCTAGGAGGCAATAGGTCTGTGGGATTTAGATGTATGTAAACATTTGTTTCTTCTGCCTAATTTATTAAATCAACATCTAATTTGAAATTAAAAGTTTTTGAGAAATCCAGGGTGGTTTACAAGAAAACTCTCAAAGACCCAAAGCCAAAGAATTTTGGCGGCTAATAAAGACTTAGTTGGAGGAAATGTTGGGACTGAAGATAGATCCCAGCCCAGAACTGTTTTTACTGGGAATGATAGATGGGAAGTTTAACAAAAAAAGAGACATATCTAGTGTTGCATATTATAAAAGCACCAAGGTTGGTCTATGCCCAGAACTGGAAAAATGGAAATTCCCCGGTGGAGAGTGAACAAATTAAAAAAAATTTGATATGTGCAGAGATGGATAGACTAACATTAGAAATTAAAGACAAGGATGAAACAGAGTATTACGAAGTGTGGGATAAGATGTACTATTGGTTAGACTAGAGGAGAAAAAGTCAGAACAAAGAAAGCTCGTCTAGAAGAGAGAAAGTATAGATTTTCAACCTCAAAGTGAGCGTAAGATAGAGATCAGAAAGAATATGAAATAAGAATGGAAATGGAAGTTATGTTGTAAATAGATGTAAATATGTATGTAAATATATAAATATGTAAATAGTATAAAATGCAAAATGGTATAAAAGATCAATGAATAGGGAGATATATGGTATATGGTACATGGTGTATGGTATAGTATACATGGCAAAATAACAGCCAGAAAAGCCACACTGTGTTCAACCTGTTTTTAAATGTTTACTCAATAATAAAAAAAAAAAATTAAAAAGAAAACTCTCAAAGACAACTATTGTAAACCATCTCCAGCACTGCTTAAAACAATATTAAAAGTGTGTATTTTAAGAAAGAAAAATATTAGTAGTAATTTACTTAGTGCTGTTTGACCGTAAAATGTGTTGTTATTCTACATATGCCTGGCTGAACAGTGTGTCTGGAGTTGCCTCTAAAAGGGTGAGGGATGCACTGTTCATATTTTCCTTGGGAGAAAGTTCTGTAATTAGGGTGCTGTCTCTGAGAAGGCTCTGCTCATGGCCACTGTTCTATAAACCAAACCAGGGGGACCATCTGGTCTAAATGGATGGTAAACATAGATGATTAGGGGGCTGGAGGCTAAAACATATGACAAATGTTTGTGGATATGTCTAGCTTAGTGAAAAGGACTAGGGGTGGTGACATGATAGCAGTGTTCCAATATTTAATGGGCTGCCACAGAGAAGAAGGGGTCAACCTATTTTCCAAAGCATCAGAAGGCAATAATAGATGGAAACTGAAGAAGAAAACCAGCCTAGAACTAAGTTCTTGTGAAAACAACCAACCAGTGAAAAGGCTTGCCTTCAGAAGTTGTGGATGCTCCATCACTGGAGGCTTTTAAGTAGAGATTGGATATTCCATTGTCTGGAATGGTATAGGTCCTCTGCTTGAGCAGGGGCTTGGACTAAAGACCTCAAAAGGTCTCTTCCAACTCTTTTTCTTTGAGAGAAGTGCTGCCAACCTCTCCCCCTCCCCTCATCCCTTCCTA
The DNA here is from genome assembly GCF_001527695.2 of Protobothrops mucrosquamatus. Lineage (NCBI taxonomy): Eukaryota > Metazoa > Chordata > Lepidosauria > Squamata > Viperidae > Protobothrops > Protobothrops mucrosquamatus. The sequence goes on along the minus strand of NW_015387462.1, from coordinate 204,802 downwards.
GGCACAGAGAGAAGGAGGGAGTGAAGGAAGGAAGGAGGGGAGAGAAAGAGGAAAAAAGAAAGGGAAGGAAGGAAGGCGATGGGAATGAAAAGGAGGGAGGCAGGGAAGGAGGGGAGGGAGGAAGGAAGGAAGGAAGGAAAGAAAGAAGGAAAGAAGGAAAGAAGGAAAGAAAGGGAAGGAAGGAAGGAAGGAAGGAAGGAAGGAAAGAAAGAAGGGAGGGAGGGAGGGAGGGAAGGAAGGAAGGAAGGAAGGAAGGAAGGAGAGAATGAATGAATGAATGAATGAATGAAGGAAGGAAGGAAGGAAGGAGATTGGAATAAGAGAGAGGGAGGGAGGGTCTGAGGGAAGTCCTGCCTTAGCATTTGGACACCAGCAGCCCTGTTGCCCTTTCGCCATCCCCTGGTGGTCTCCCATCCTCCCTTTGACCCATGCACTTTGTCCTGCTGCACCCACCATGAGCAACCTGGCCAAGGAGAGGGAGCACAGCAGCAGCCTTGAGGAGGAGGTAAGCGCAGGTGGGTGCCCCCTTGGGGAAGTGCGGCTAGGCTAGGCAGGGCTGTGGGGTCCTGGTGCCTTGGGAGCTTAAGGGCCAGGTTGGTGCTTGACCTCCACTGCCCAGGGCTCCAGGCAATCTGTACTACCGTCCAGGGGTCCCGTGCACAGCCTGAGGCTCAGTGAGCTCCTCCAGTGGACCATGCCCCTGCACTTGCCCCAGTCCCACCCCACCTTCCGCCGGAGGCCCTCGGATCCGCCCCAGTCCTGCCCAAGCTCACACAGGTATCCCCGACTTGAGTGATATCGAGCTGGCTACACCCCACCCAGTAGGCCACACCCATGCTGGCCGTGCCCACCTGCCCCCCCCCAATGGCAACCACAATGCTGATGCGGCCCTCAATGAAATTGAGTTTGACACCCCTGATCTACGGGGAAGGTAGCACCAATGTTAATTACTAACAAACAACACTGTCCCAACAAAGAAGCTGGCTCTTATCTATGAAAAAGGCAGTTTTCACCATTAACTAAAGGGTGGACACAACTACAAAAACACAAAAAAAATGCATAAAAGAATATACACGTACAATAGAAAAAAAGAAAAAAAACGTTAAGCAATTTGGTATCGCTACGCCCAAATTCATAAAAAAAATCAGAAAGCGAACAAATTTAATACAGGAAAGAATTCAATGACAGATGCAAGATAAGGAAAGAAATCACAAACCATCAGAATACAATTCTAAAAAAAAGTTTCATAATTTCCAAAAATACCCATAATAATGCACCAAACCAAAACTTTTATTCAAGTGCCCACAACAACTCTGTCGTAAGTTCTAGTCTTGAATAAACAACACAACTACCAAATTTAACAAACAATTAAAACACTATCTCTTTTTTCATACACGAAAAGATCCAATGCACAATATCAACTAGGGGTGAAGATAAAAACAACATGCCTTCATCTTCACATAGCTCAAATAAAAACCCAAAATACAAACTTCAAAATGGCAATCTCAGAGCTCAATCTGCAAATCACCAGCAACCGGAAAAATAACATAACCATATTTCCTGCCAAGCGTCGTTGAAGAGGGAGCAAAAACCCCTCAAAAATGCTGCAAGAGGCATGACCTCACACAAGGGTGTGACCCTTCCACAATACAAGGAGCTGGCCAAGCCAGGTCCCAGTCATGACCAGTAGTCCGACTGTTTTGCCAGTGAGGACAGCCCTTTACCATACACTTAGTCTGTCCTCAAAGTAAATCCAGGCACGATCCTTCCCTTACTGCCAGATTAGCAGGACAGACTTAACCAACTAACTAAATCACAACAATTTCCCTATCTATCTACCCTGAGGTCCCAAGGAAAGGGGCCTTTGTCTTACCTCTGATCCAAAGTAGATTGTGAGTGCTCGGAGAGAGCGGGCTGGTTACCTGTGGCCCAAAGCCAGGAAGTGGTCAGAAATCCTAGCTGGACAGCAGGTCTCTTCCAGCATCCATCTCTTCCCAGCCAATGCACAAAAAACTGTCATGGAAAAACCCAATGAAAAAGACAAGAGACAGCAACACAACATAATAATTCTTACTTTAAGATTCAGAGGTTTATTTCTCTAATAATTTGGAACATAGCAAGCATAACACAACATCACTTCCATTAATAACCCATTGCAATGAGGACCATGTGACATAGCAGAATCCAATAGGACAGCTATAGGCCAATGGCAAATCAATCAGGTCCAGTCTCAATCTTTTATACCCTTTCTCGCTCTGAGACTGTAGTCAGATGGTCCACTGACTTTTGCTGATTTCTGCTGACCTTTGCTGACTTTTTACTGACTTCCTGTTGACCTGCTTTCCACATATACCCGTGTACATTGGAACCCGCATCCATCAGCTACTTTTCAGTTCCCTATTTCTCCCACGGTTACAATACTCATGTTCCAAATATACATAGAATTATCTACTTTGCAATTTCATATTGCACAAAGCTCAGCAGATTACAAAT
>NW_015387462.1:196511-198711 GCF_001527695.2 Protobothrops mucrosquamatus | reverse complement strand
CCTGAGACTGTCTCTGGGAGAAGGGGGTGATGGGGGTGGCTAAAGGGGGGACCCCTTTAAAATCTTGAGTTGGAAAGCTTTCACCCCAAGTCCTGTTTAGAACGCCTGCAACCATCTTCTCTTAATAAAGATGCCTATTGGAAGAAATATTCCAAGAGTTCTGTCTTCTTAAGATGCAAAGTGGGGTAGGTCCTTACATATATTTAATTATAATTATAATATAATTACGTACAAACTTTAAAATTGTTTATCAAAGAGCTAGATTCAAAAAGAGTTCAAAAGCCCTTAACTCAGTAGTTCTCAACCTGTGGGTCGGGACCCCATTTGGGGTCAATCGACCATTTCATGGGGGTCGCCAAGCAAGGCTGTCTGCCATTTTTTTTTGTCCGCCATTTTTTCCCTTTTCCAGCGGGTGCCTTACCTCCCTTGGGCTGGGCCAGCTGGTGGTCGGCCTGCTCCGTCTCTGCTGCTTGCCAGCTACGCCTCGGCCGGCGCAGGGGGCGGAACCACGCATGTGCGGCGCTCCCGGGCAGGGAAAGTCCTCGACTTACGACCGGTTGGGTAGTCCTCGACTTACGACCGGTTTAGTCCTCGACTTACGACCGGTTTAGTCCTTGACTTATGACCAGTTGGGGTCGCGGCATTAAAAAGGTTGAGAACCACTGCCTTAACTGAATGTGTCACTCCACATTTGTCCTGATTGGTTCACTTCTGTATTTAAGATGGAAAAGGTGATTCTTTTTTTTTCTTTTTTTTGCAATTAGGAGAAGTTGGAGAAAAGGCTATTGCCTTTTTGCTTTTGTTTACAGGAAACATTAAAATGTATTTTCTGACTTACTGGTAGATTTTATCAGTCTGCTATATTCTTTGAGTAAGCATAAATCATATTCTCTGTGTGTGTGTGTGTTCAGCATCCATGCTTGCAGCAACCTAATGAAGAAGACTTAATGAGGTAACGATGGATGGGACAGAAAGGTAGAAAGAAGTCATCTACACTATATGTAAATCTAGATGATATGCACATTTAGGGTTACCTTTGACTTTAACTGCTTAAATTAGTGTATACACACACACACACACACACACACAGAAGCCATGCTATTAATTTTGGTCATCTTTACAGAAGTTATAATTTACTTGGGACAACTGATGAACAGCCTTTAGAAGCATCAAAAGGACAATGATACACCTTAATTACAGTGGAAATGTCTGCAATATCACAGGTAGTACTCTTGACCATGATGTTCATGCATCCTTCTTTTAATATCAGTCATCCCTTATTATATGTTGAAAACTTACCAACCCTACCAATCCCTCTCCCAGTGAGGAAATTCTATCGCATGAGAAGATCCAGGCTTTGGGTGAGGACCACAGAACTCTTTGGAGGCTGCAGTGATAAAGAAAACACAAATCACCCCAAAAGGTTCTTTTTTTCAGATGCAGTTCTCTACAGCTGGGCCCTTACATCCTATTAGAACCTCACTGAATAAAACTATGAAATCTAATTATTTACTATTTTACTTCAGGAAGTAATAAAGCAACTTTTTTTTTAAAATAAATTTTTATTAATTTTTCATTTAAAAACAAAAACATAGATCTTTTATCACAATATCAACCAAAAAAAATAACACTAATCAATACATTCACGGATGTGTCCGGTGTCCCCCTCCCGCACTGCCCTCTTCCACTTACCACACCTTCCTCCTCCCAACCTACCACCACTCCTCCTTCCTCCCTCTTTCCTACCTCCCTTCCTCACTCAACCACCCGTCTTGTGCAGTTGGGGCACCACCGGACACCTCCTTAAAAAATCATACATATAAATCTATAACACAAACCTACCTCTTTCCCCCCTCCCCCCCCAGGACTTCCCAAAGCTAATCTAGGAAATAAACACACAATAATCCAATTCTATTCAAAACTACTCATTATTACTACACACTAGTATAAACTTGCTGTGACTCTAAAATAACATTAAAATACATACAAAATTTTTTTTTTAAATGTATCAATATTTGATATACATATTTTTGTTCAGAATTCTTAATCAAAAGCTACATAATAATTTTTCAATTCATACTTTCTCTGAATATAATCTATCCATCTTCTCCACATTGAGATAAATTTCTCCTGAGAATGATCCTTCAGGTACGCGGATATTTTTGCCATCTCTGCAAAATACGATACTTTCTGTCTCCAA
>NW_015387462.1:185073-196385 GCF_001527695.2 Protobothrops mucrosquamatus | reverse complement strand
ATTGGTTCTTGAATATTTTGAGCCCATTTAATCATACAATCTTTAACCAATTCTGCTTCCGAATCAAATTCTATCAAAACACTATATATTCTCCTAATATGGGCTCTACTTTGATCTTTAATCTGTTTTATCAAGTTCACATCTTCTACCATTAAACCCAATTTTTGATCTATATGCCATCTCTCAACCAATTGAAAATATAAAAACCAGGACTGGAGTACATTATCCTGTCTTAACTCTTCCAATGATTTAATTTACCAGACCTGTCCTCTTAACATACGGTAAGTAAATCTTTATAAATAATACCTTCTAATTTTGCACCCCTTACTATTCCTTGTATTGCATGTTCCGGAATAGCCCACATTGGAATTTTTAAATTTACCTTATATGAAGGAAGTAATAAAGCAACTTAACTATAATCACCTGCTTGGTTTATACGTGGATTATGGAAATGGATGTTGAACATGTTGAAAACTGAGTAAGACACATTTTGTTTTTGCTGTATATGTGCTTTAGATGTATGTATGTATGTATGTATGTATGTATGTATGTATGTATGTATGAATAATGGAGAAGATCTTAAAAAAGACAGAAACCAGCCCCAGCCCCTCTCCCTCAAGCAGAAACAAGGCCCATGGTGGCGAACCTATGGCACGCGTGTCACAGGCAGCATGCAGAGCCATCCCTGTGAGCACGTGTGCCATCACCCCAGAGGGAGGCGGGGCCATGCTGCTCCCCTCCCCTTCTCCACGTGCGCCAGCATTCTCACTCGCTTTCTCTCTGCACTGGGAGTCAGGGAATAGCTGCAAGAGCTGGGCAGATCTGGGCTGGATGGTGAAGGCAGGGCCTTTTTTCTCATACAATGCAGGTACCTTTTTTTGAACAGAAGCTGCCAGCACGAGTCCAGGTATGCTTGCAGAGCTATTTTTGGACTGCCAGCAGCCCAATCCGGGCTCTGGAGGCCTGGAAAAGGCCTCTGCCGCCCAGATCTATGGCTGCAGAGTGATTTCCCCCCCCCTCATGGCTGATCTGAGCTCCAAAGGCCTTTTCCAAGCCTCCAGAGCTCGGATCCATGGCCGCGAGGTGATTTTGCAGCCCCCCCCAGCGGCCCAATCTGGGCTCCAGAGGCCTTTTCCAAGCGGTGGTGGCAGCAGGGCGATCCATGCAAGGGTGGGGGAAAAACAGTGGCGACTGCACGGTGATCTGTGTGGGGGGTAGAGGGGAAACCTGCCCCACTTGTTCCATGGCCGCTTTTGGCCAAGCCGCATTGTAGCAGCATTGAGTGCAATATGCTAGGCGGCAAACAGCCGCGCCATGCCAAAACTGTCCGTTTGCCGCCTCCTGCCCAGTCCCGCTGCTATGAGGCTGCAGAACAAGTTGGGTGAAGGTAAGGAACCGGGTCGGGGCTCTGCGAGGGTTGAGTCAGAGCAGCGGGAGAAGGGCACTCTGCGAGGGTTGGGTTGGACACACGTGGGGCTGCTGCCTTGCTTTCCGTGCTGTGCCAGGGCTGGGCTGGACTGGGCACGGAGCCTCCATGCTGCTTCTTCCCCTGTGGACATCGGGAGCACCCACCCCACCTACCCCTCATCCCGGCACAGCTGCCACCATCTCGCACTCTCCAGCCCATCGCCGGCCAGCCGGGCATGCCGAGGAGGGCGGAGGAGAGTGAGACCTGTAGCTGCCTGGCTCCTCCACCTGAGGACGCATGCAGGGAGAGGCGGCTTGGTAAGCCGCAGTCTGCCTGCAGAAGGAGGAGGAAGATGGAGGAGGAGGGCTGGCTGGGGATGGGTGCAGCACTGCCCACGGGGAGAATCTGACCAGCCCCAGCCTGGAGGGGGGGAGAGGCCGAGGGAGCCTAAAGGGAAGCAGCCCGGCATGCCCAGCTGGCTGGTGACAGGCTGGAGAGCACCAGACAGTGGCAGCTGCCCCTGGACGAGCTTCCGATGTCCGTGGGGAAATAAGCGATGAGGAGGCTCTGCGCTCAGCCCAGTCCAGTCCAGCCCAGCTCCAGCACAGCAAGCAAGGCAGCAACCGCACATCCCCAAGCGCGAGAGCACCCTCACCCTGCTAGGCAAGCAAAGCCATGGCATCTGTGGCAGAAGAGCGCAGGCGGGCAGCGGAAGGCACGAGGAGCCCCGATCCCAGCACAGCTCCTCCCCACTCTCCTCCTCCCCTCCTTGGAAGAGCTGCAGGGCTCAGGAGCCTCCCCCCATGCCCCCCACCCTCCCAGGGAAGAAAAAAATCACGAGACACTCTTCTGTTTTAACCTTTTTTCCTTGTCATTTTTTGCAGTTTTCATCCTGCTGTTGTGAGATGGCAGCATTTGGGAGGGGGTGTAGCTGTCCCCTTCCCCCCCAAGCCATCAGCTGAGCAAGATGCCCTCCTGCCCACTGCTCCACCTGCCAGAGACCCGCTGGATCTCAGCCAACCCTGCCCGGCCCCCAACAGGCATCCCTCCCCAGGAGGAACATCGAGCTGGCCACACCCACCCTGGCTACACCCACCCAGTCTGCCATGACCACCGTAGCCATGCCCACCCAGCAGGCCACACCCATCTAGCAGGCCACACCCAGCCAGCGGGCCATGCCCACCTGGCACCCAGCGATATATAAGTGGGTTTTGGGTTGCAGTTTGGGCACTCAGTCTCTAAAAGGTTCGCCACTGCTGAACTAGGCAGAGGCCAGCTTTTAGAAATGCAGATGTAATAATCCATTCAGGAAGGTTGGAGCCTTCCAGCTAGAAACTGAAGAGATTAGGAAGACAAAGACACCTAAAATCTACGTACCCCACCCAAATTCTAAGGACAGGAAACATAATAGGATTAACCCACCAATACCAAAAGGACACACTCAGACTCAGGTAAAAGTACATGACACAGGAAATACAAAGCCTCAAACAGGAAGACCTCCAAATACAAAGCCCAAAGGAGGTATAAAAGCTCATCACTCTCTGCTACATGTGGTCAGCTTTCCCAGAGCCATGCTTCTGTCTGGCTTTGCTCTTCAATAAACTACAAACTTCTTTCTAAAGCAGTCTCCATTTTGTTTATTTCCAGCTTGATGAAGATTTTTCTTTCAACAGGCTATAGAAGAGAACAGAGTCTCACAGAGCAAATATTTTTCTATTTGGAGAATATCAATCTCCAGGAAGACATTCTTGTAATTTCTTGCTCCAAAGCAGAGTGGAGTTTGCAAGCAGGGGCCAAAAGAAAGACATCTAATTTGTCTCTGCTTCTTGACCAGCACTAACTCTGCTGCTTAGCAACTCATTTATTAAGTAACAGGCAAACCAAAGACAATTCATCTTATTGTTTATAAAGTTTGTGTGTATAAAGCTTCCCTTGCTAGATAGATGGATGAGTCTCATCTACCTATCAGCTCCACAAATGGCAATCAAGTTCTGTACTGCAAGGCCTAATTGACAGACAGGAACAGGAAAGTGTGGCAGAGAGAGCAGGAATTGCAAGTGCCAGGATATCCATGTTATTGTGATTTATTTATTTATTTATTTATTTATTTATTTATCATGCTGTGTTTGTATAGCCGCTGCATCTCACAAGAGAGGGACTCTGGGCAACATACAACATAGCCTGCGTCTGGGGGCTGAGCTGAATCGCTTCTGCTGCTTCCCCTTTGGCCTCTTGCCATGGTGGCTTGCTGGAGAGCACCATGTCCATCCTCTAACAGCCATCCTTGTGTGACAGCAGGAATCCCTATTGTAGGTCATAGCAAAAGTAACTTGTGGGAGCAGCAGATTTCACATTTTATTTATTAATTTATTTCTGTCCCATCTCTATTATTTTTATAAAAAACTCAAGGGGAGTACATATCTACTACTCCTTTTTCCTCCTATTTTCCCCACAACAACAACCCTGTGAGGTGGATTGGGCTGAGCGAGACTAGTCCAAAGTCACATAGCTGGCTTTCATACCTGAGGCAGAAGTAGAACTCAGAGTCCCTTGGTTTCTAGCCTGATGTCTTAACCACTAGACTAAACTTTCTCCCTGTCAGGAGCTGTGGATGAGCCTTTAGGGTGGCATGCCAAGAGACACACTATTACAAGTAAAGCCAATATGAAGTAAATCTAATTAATAAATGAATTAATATGCATTTAATACTTTTCTGTTACAAAATAAAATTTGGCAACAACTTTAAAAAAAAACTTTGCAAAGCTTTGTCAGAATAAGAAGCACCTTAGTGAGCTTGACAATCTTGCAAAGCTAAGCAGAACTGCATCCAGTCAATACTTGGATAGCCAGTCCCAGCATTTTAAACTAGATGATGATGATGATGATGATGATGATGATGATGATGATGATAATAATAATAATAATAATAATAATAATAATAATAATAATAATAATAATAATAATAATAATAATAAACCAAGATAGTGGGAGATCATTTCCATATGATTGCTAAGAAAACTACATGGTTTTATTCACATTTTCACCAAGAGCTAAACTTAACCCAGAGGGGGGGGAGTCATTTCCTTTTACAGACACAAGGGCTGCTCCCAAGAAGCCATCTGTAGTACCATATTAATTGCATGCCTGTTGATAGGTTTCCAATGATGATCTCCAGGTTTGAGGAGGAAATTGCCACATGAATGTTTTCAATATACTGGCAGGCTTGATATTCAAATTAATTAATACAATATGTAAAATAGGCTGTTCTCTCTCTGGGAAAGACATTCCATTGCTGAAAGAGGGTGGCAATACTTAGTTGATTTTGCATGATTTTGAAAAAAAAACAAAAAAGCTAAACAGAGTGGCTGCCTAAAGGCATACACTGTGGGCAATGCTTGCAGCATCTGTTGGAGGTGGCAGAGCCTGGAGATTACTTGGTATACAGCGAGGATCCTCTAGGCTGGGCTGCTTTTGCCTGTGCTGTGGACAATCTTGAGGACACAAAATCTGTGAACACTGTAGTCAGTGTTGGGAGGGAGGATAAAAGAGGGTTTTCCTGCAATATTGGCCTGAAGCAATCTGAGGCTACTCAAATTACTTCACTGAGGCAAACTGCATGATTTTTTGTTGCTGTTGCTGCTTTGGCAAAGCAAATTACATTACCTCCATGGTCTGAATTACAACATTAGAGTGGGGTAAGGGCTTTTTCAGAGTGTGATGGAACGCACATTAAAAAACATTCCAGGTGTGTGTCCTTATTTCGACGATGTTTTAATTGCTGGGGAGTCAGCAGAAAAACTTGCAGAACGTTTAAGGGCTGTTCTTCAGCGCTTCCGCAAAGCGGGGCTGAAGCTCAAAAGAGAGAAATGTCAAATAGGAATGAACTCTATAGAGTTCCTCAGTTTCCAGATCGACGCTGCCGGAATACACCCAGCTGATTCAAAGCTCAAGGCTATTTTGCAGGCTCCCAGACCAAAGTCAAAGGGGGAGCTGCAGGCATTTCTGGGGTTACTTAACTTTTATCATGCCTTTCTCCCTCACAAGGCTGCATTAGCAGAGCCTCTACACAGGCTCTTAGATAAAAGGGCACCATGGCAGTGGACTAGCACCCACGAAAACAGTTTCAAAGCAGTCAAATCACTGCTGTCATCAGACTCTGTGTTAACACACTTTAACGAAAAACTGCCTATCAGTATTGCATGTGATGCATCATCATACAGGATAGGAGCAGTTTTCAGCCATATAATGGCAAATGGGCAGCAAGCACCCATAGCTTATTATTCAAGGACACTTTCCCCCATGGAAAGAAATTACTCTCAAATTGATAAGGAGGCTTTAGCCATAGTTGCAGGAATAAAGAAATTCCACGATTTCCTTTATGGTCGCCCATTTACGGTATTTACAGACCACAAGCCCCTTCTATGTCTGTTTACTGCAGACAAGCAAACCCCTCAGATCCTGTCTCCGAGGATGCTGAGATGGTCAATCTTTATGGCAGCCTACAATTACAGGCTAGTCCATAAGCCTGGCAAGGAAATGGGTCATGCTGATGCACTCAGCAGACTGCCCCTGCCTAATTTAGAACCAGACCCCACTCCTGCTGCACGCATCCTGTCAATTCAGGAATTGCCTGAATCTCCCCTTCATGCTGGGGACATGACTGCTGAGACAGCCACTGACAAAACTCTCAGCCGAGTTTTGAACTGAGTGCTGAGGAGGTGGCCAGGAACCAGTCCTGGGACAGAATTTCAGAGCTTTAGTGGAAGACAAGATGAGCTGTCTGCATACAAAGGATGTATTTTATGGAGGAGTAGAGTTATAGTCCCACACACACTAAGGCAGTGATGGCAAAACTTTTAGAGCCCGAGTGCCCAAAAACTGGCCCTGTCCCTGCTCCACCTACCTGCTCTGCCTCTACTCTGCCCCCCATCCCCCACCCCACCTACCCACAGGACTACTCACTGCCTCCAGGGCCTGCTGCAGATCGCCCAGGCAGCCCAGCAGCACTATGGCGGCCATACCCTCTGCCCGTGTCCTGCAGCATCAACTGCATGATGGGGTGTGAGGGCAGAGTCTTGTCTACACTGCCTGGCTGCCATGTCCTTGGCTGCGCTGTGGGCCACGCTCGAGGGCGACTCTCCTGGGGAGCTTCTGGAAAGGAGGGGGTCATGGGGGGAGGCAAGGCTGGGGCAATGGCACATGTGCCCACAGAGAGGGCTCCGAGTGCCACCTCTGGCACCCGTGCCATAGGTTCGCCACCACTGCACTAAGGGAAAGAGTTTTAGAATCCCTGCATGAGGGACATCCTGGAATAGTAAGGTAGAAGGCACTCGCAAGAAGCTACCTATGGTGGCCAGGGTTGGATAAGGATATTGAGGCTTAAAGGATGCCAGGTTTGCCAACAGTCCAGATCTGAAATACCTCAAGTCCCAGTACATCGCTGGGAGACTACGCAAACTCCATGGTCTAGGATTCACGTAGACTATGCAGGACCCTTCCAAGGACAGGTGTTCCTCATTGTAGTGGACAGTCACTCAAAGTGGCTTGAGGTAGCACCTGTCCCCTCTATGACTGCTGCCAGGACCATCCAGGAACTGTACAGAATCTTTGCCACACTTGGCTTACCCAATGTAATCGTATCAGATAATGGGGCACAATTTACTGCTGCAGAATTTCAGTCATTTCTAAGGTCTGATATGATTAGACACACCACCTCTTCCCTGTTTCATCCAGCCTCTAATAGTCAAGCAGAAAGAGTGGTCAGGATGACCAATGAAGCACTTAAAAGAATAACAAAGGGCGATTGGCATCACAGGTTGGCAGACTTTTGCTCTGCCAACACACAACTCCATGCACCTCAATGGGTGTAACCAGCGGAGCTGAGATAGGGACATCGGCTGACCATGAAGCTGGACCATCTCCATCCAGATCGAGTTGCAACAGAGACAGTGCAGCCCAAGCCCCTGAGGGATTTGCGAGTTGGTGACTGAGTTTGGACAAGGAACTACGGTCAAGGGGCACTATGGGTGGTAGCTGTGGTTTGTAAGGTGTCAGGCATGTTTTGCGCCACCACATCGATCAGCTGCATCAGTGGCAGGCTAATCAAACCTCGCCACCGACCAAGAGGAGAGCCGAGGGCTGCCTGACAGCTGCGGTGCATCTGAGTCGCTGGAGTCCTGCATGACTCAAGGAGACATGCTGGACAACACAGTCGTGATTGAGTCACTACCAACTGAAGGAACAGTACCCGCAGATCAGAGTTTGCTGGAGGACTTATTTCCCAGCCTTTCTGGGACTTCTCCGCTCACTGACATGTGTCTACCTGAACAGACCAGCTGAAAGGAAATCGGTCTACCCATCCAGAAAAGACAAACAGAGACTGATCTACCCAGCCAGGAAGGCAAACAGAGACTAGTCTACCCGAACCGAGCTGTCAAAAAGACACTGGTCTACCCAGCCGGCCGAGAGTAGACCCGGAACCTCTGGCAGAGATGCAGCGATCGGAACGATTGCGGAAGCTGCCTACTTATTTGAATGACTATGTACAATTTATGGATATGTATTGATCTAGGGGGAAGGGGTGTTATGTATTAAGCTAATTCACAAGGTCTTTTATAAAAAACGGTTAACTGATTGTTCTATTTGAATTATAGACTGTCTATATAACTTTAAGCCTTTGTTTTAGGCAGGAATGAGTACTTTAAAATCATTGGCCACCGCCTAGTGGCAGTCCATATAAATATGAGCCAAGTAGCTGCTAGAGCTGCTTCTGTGAGAACTGAATAAAGAGCTGTTATTTCAACTCCGTGTCTTCAATGCCTCGCTGTTCCCACTACACAACAAAATCCTCATATCCTGCCTTACTTTCCTACTGTCAATACCTTCCAATAAAAGTTCCTGTTAAACAATACAAGTTTCAAGAGTTCTGCTTTCTTGGAAGGTTTAACTGAGGCAGGTCCTTACAGTAATGCTCTATAAAACCCAGTGAGACCACACCTGGAATACTGCAACCAATTTTGGTCACCATACTACAAAAAAGATGTTGAGACTTTGGAAAAAGTACAAAGAGCAACTAAGATGATCAAAGGCCTGGAGACTAAAACATATAAAGAACAGCTGCAGGACTTGGGTTTGGCTAGTCTAAGGAAAGAAGAAATAAGGGTGACATGATAGTAGTATTCCAGTACTGCCACAAAAAGAGGGGGTCAAATTATTCTCCAAAGCACCAGAGGGCAGGACAAGAAACAATGGTGGGAAACTGAACAAAGATAGAAACAACCTGGAAATACGGAGAAACTTCCTAACAGTGAAGAAAATTAATCAGTGGAATTAGCTTGCCTTCAGAAATTGTGGGGCTCCATCACTGGTGGTTTTTAAGAAGAGACCAGACAGTACTTGTCTGAGATGGTATAGGTTCTCCTCCTTGAGCAGGGGGCTGAACTAGAAGACCTCCAAGGTCCCTTCCAGCTCTATTCTATTCTATTCTATTCTATTCTATTCTATTCTATTCTATTCTATTCTATTCTATTCAAATGAAAAGGCAGTCCTTGAGACTAGTTCCTATGACTTAATAAATGGGACCAAAATTGCCAGAGTAGACAAATTCTTCATTAAAGAGTGAGAGAAGAAATATTCTTGTTCCCCCAAGAGATCAGTAAGAGAAAGAGAACAGGAAAAATTCAGGACATGTAATGGAAATGTAGAACATTGTTTTCCAATTAAAACCAATTGTAACAAGCTAATATAACAGTTTGCAAGTAAAATTATTCATACTTTTGCTGACTTGTATTCCATGGTTAATTTATATTCAATATATAGCTTTGGACTCTGCTTGTCCAATTTTAATTATTGGAACATTTCTGGCCAGTCTCCAGAAATCAAGAAGGTATTAGACCATGTAAGGCTGTTTCAGTTTCTGGGAGATTCTTTACTTTATCTAGGTAAGTTAACAATGTGATTTTGGTTTTATTTATTAGATTTATTTGCACAACTCATAATACTGCCTTCTGTATTCTTTACCCACCCCCACAAAAACCCCCACTATGAGGTGCATTAAGTGTGACTGACCTAAGGTCATCAGATAGTTTCAATGCCTAAGAGAGGACCATACTGTACGACTTCAAGTCAGTTGTCTTTTCAGAAAATTCAGCCCATCTTGGAGTCCTGTTTAATACCATAATCATTTGCTACACACTCTTCCCAACTCTGTAATTCCTAGTATTTCCTAAAAGAAGACCCACCAATTAAACTAGCTTAAAATTGTAGTGGGAATATGGCTTATACAACTGGATATCTCATCTGCTACTATATACCTGAGAAATGGATGGATAAGTTCCTTCTGTTACACAGTTAAAAACATTCCCATGGGAAAAGCCTCCTCCAGGTGGGTTTATCCTCCAATTATTAAAGATGTTGGGGAAAACTTTGAGTAGGAAAGGGGAATGCAGCAAGAACAAGACTTGTGGTTGTTCATCACATCCATATTGATGAGGATGAATGGCCAGTAAATATACATAGGTTCAATAAGTATGAATACCTAAACCATAGATATAGCTTTTCCTGCTTGAGTGGAGGGCTGGACTAGAAGATCTCCAAGGTCCCTTCCAGCTCTGTTCCATTCCATTCCATTCCATTCCATTCCATTCCATTCTATTCTACAGTCAATTAGCATAAAGGCTTTATTCACTAATGCGGTTTCCATGTAGTTTGTTGTTAGTTGCAAAGTCGTGTCCGACACATCGCGCCCCCCTGGACAACGGTCCTCCAGGCCTTCCTGTCCTCTACCATCTTCTGGAGTCCATTTAAGCTCATGCCTACTGCTTCAGTGACTTCATCCAGCCACCTCATTCTCTGTCATCCCCTTCTTCTATTGCCCTCAATATTTCCCAGCATTAGGCTCTTCTCCAGTGAGTCCTTCCTTCTCATTAGGTGGCCAAAGTACTTGAGTTTCAACTTCAGGATCTGGTCTTTTAAAGGGCAGTCAGGATTGATCTACTCTAGGACTGACCGGTTTGATCGCCTTGCAGTCCAGGGGACTTGCAGGAGTCTTCTCCAGCACCATAGTTCAAAGGCCTCAATTCTTTTGCGCTCAGCCTTTCTTATGGTCCAACTTTCACAGCCATACATTGCAAATGGGAAAACCATGGCCTTGACTATATGTACTTTTGTTGGCAGGGTGATGTCTCTGCTTTTTAGTATGCTGTCTAGATTTGCCATAGCTTTCCTCCCCAGGAGCAAGTGTCTTTTAATTTCTTGGCTGCAGTCCCCATCTGTGGTGATCTTGGAGCCCAGGAAGATAAAATCTGTCACTACCTCCATTTCTTTCCCATCTATTTGCCAGGAATTGAGAGGGATGGATGCCATGATTTTGGTTTTCTTAATGTTGAGTTTCAGGCCAACTTTTGCACTCTCCTTCTTCACCCGCATCAAGAGGCTCTTTAGTTCCTCTTCACTTTCTGTCATCTGCATATCTTAGGTTGTTGATATTTCTCCCGGCAATCTTAATTCCAACTTTTGATTCATCTAGCCCTGCCTTTCTCATGATGTGCTCTGCATATAAATTAAATAGGCAGGGCGACAGAATACAGCCTTGCCGGACTCCTTTCCCAATTTTGAACCAATCAGTGGTTCCGTGTCCAGTTCTCACTGTTGCTTCTTGACCCACATATAGGTTTCTCAAGAGACAAATAAGATGGTCTGGTACTCTTGTGGAACAAGGAATAATAGAAGAGAGACTGAGTAACCCTGAACAGGCTTTTATATATCAAGACATACAATTTGAAGAGTCAGAGCAACCTAATTGTGAATTTATACTGGGAGTAAATGTGGAAACTATTAAGCAAACTAATTTCATACAAAGCTACTTGGATAATTTTGATGACCAACAATTAATTGTAATTGACTC